>NW_019214290.1:0-13076 GCF_002532875.2 Varroa jacobsoni
CCGTGTATAGGGTAAGTGCTGGAATTTGCGAATGCATTAGTTAGATCGATACCATGGTTTAAAACTGGTCACGTATGCTTGAGTTTAATGCCCAAGTCTATTCAAATTACCCGCGCAAGTGTTAGCCAGCTCTGTGAACGCGTACATTTTGTGAAAATAGAAAAAGGAATATGAAAGCTGCAAAATTAGCTAACACCCCGTTTTAATGTGAGCTAGTTGTAGTGTTTCGTCAAATTCAAATAATCGTAGCCGCTCCCGAGGACGACCACGGAACATGCGGCGAGACGAATCCTTAACGAAATACTAAGAATTACAGCGGGTAACTGTAAGAGGGTTGTAAGACTGGCGCTCCTCATGCTGAAAGCCTTGGGCAGTGTAGACATTCTCGTACCAACCCACGTTCGGTCGGCTGATTCGGCTTATGCATTAGTAGAAAACTTAGTGAACTAAAAACACTGTCTTCTCATCCAAGTTCTCCTCTTACCGTTAACGACTTCAACGCCCACCTTGACCAGCCGTACATGAAAACCACATAGCAACCTTTCAAAAAACACGCGCGCGGACTAGGTATGTTGGGTAGTTAACTCCATTTCGACAAAGACCTATCTAGGATATGCGCGTAATCTACCTATCAATATCTTTGCGATAAACGTAACCAGCTTCCGGTAAGTTTCAGGATGAAAACCACTTACCGTCTGAAGGCGCAAGCATTCGTACTCATATACCGAGAGCTATAGACCTCACTATCCAAGTTACACCTGCGTGGACTGTTAAACGTTAACCTCCGTTGCGACGCCTGGATGCAAACAAGCTTTTGAAACGCTCCCACAAACTCCGTTCTGTGCCTGATGTGATCCATTCTAATATCTATGGGCAGTATCTGGTTAAAATTCCTTGACCACAGTAAATCCCCTTGGTCCCCGCGAAAGCATAGGCTGTCATTCAATTGCCTTCAGGTTTACGGCTGAGATACGGCCCGAGTTCTACTCTTTAGCCTCCGTTTTAAAGACGATCTGACGAATCTTTTTTTTTTTTTCGCCTTACCGAGATTACAATATCGGCTGGAGACCGATTTTATCGCAAATGCAGAACGTCAACCATCGGAGTGTTTAATATACCGCAACAGTTCCTCAGCCCTCATAAATCACTTGTCGGATATGTTTGCGTCGAGCAATATGATAACACACGCAGTGCTCTTTTCGTCATAGCGTGGGATGGGGAAATCCCAACACGACGTGATATCCTTCAACAGGACTTCACAGTACGGGAGCTAATGCAAGGTCTTAGAAGCTTACGCAACAAGAGAGCTGCCAATTCAAATAGGATCTCAAATGCGCCGTCGTCCTGATATCATGGTAGACGCACTATATAATAAATGTTGAGATACTGGTACACTCGTCCCAGTGGAGTAACGCTATCCTGTTAGTGATCGCTAATGAAAGGAGCGACCCGACCGGGTCGCAATCATGGCACTCAATAGCAAAAAAAGCGTTCCTTGTAAGCTGCTCCCCGGTTTGCTTAAAAAGCGTACACGACATCTCAACGGAGGAACGTGGATTCCAGAGAAAGCACTCCACGAAAACGGCGTGGAGGATCCTGATGCCGATGTCCAAAGAGCTTTGCTTACGCCGCGGAATCCGCTATACGCGGCGTTCGTCGATTTCAAAGACGCCTTCATTCGGCGACCAGGGACAAAATTATGCCCCCTCTGAACAAGAAGGGTGATCCTCTGAATGTACTCCATTTTTTGCTATGATTCTACAAGAGAACATAATAACTAGTAACGACGGAGCAGTCAAACTTCCACTTCAGACAGCTAGCTTGGCTCAGGAAGATAACCTAAGCCCCAATTCTTATCCTACATCTTAGTAAAACGCCTGCCTGATCAATCAAAGTCTTCTTGCATGCAGACGACTTAGTGATATACGGGTCGAACATGATCTAAGTGCAGCAAGCTTTAACTGACTCTATTTGACAGTCACAGATTTGGGACTAATTGTCCACCTGACCAAAACGAAGGCGACAAAGTATCGCAGAGGCGGCAGAACGACGGCCACTAAAACCGCTGTACCTCGCCAGGTCAGCTTTTGCCTGTGTAAAACGAATCGGCATATCCGAGATTGCCCGTTAGGAAAATGACAGAAGTTTTACTACGCACGTTATCGAAAAATACAGGAAGGTAATCCTAGCCGCAACCGCTCGCAACTTTTTCGGCCTCAAGGAAGCTCCTACCGCACTGTATGAAATAAATGTCACTCGGGAAAACCCGGAAAGAGTGCAGAGCACTGAACAATTAGATCGCGTCACGGTCTCTTTCGTCAAAAGGGTACTGACACTGACCTAAAATCGCCTCGCGTATCTCTTAGCCGACTTGCCACTATTGTCCGTCGTTTTAAGCTTCCATCAACAAAAACCTTCTTCGACGAAAAGCTAATGTTAGGAACTGGGAACAAAAATTCGCCAAGATTGATTTGTTTGTTTCAGGTGTAATCAGGAGCAACGAGAGGAAACAACAGGCATGTCGTTGCTCGCTTTTCCTTGCATGGATTCCACCATAGGTTCTGCAGGAAACTGGGGTTTCTGCAAGCCTGACTGCAAAGGTCGGCCCTCCAGATACCGAAAACTGTGACATATATCATGGCGCCACTTTTTCTTCGGTAACATTTTTAAGACGCCTACAAATCCTTTATATGGGCTTTTCAGCTTGACAGGACTTGTATCACTGGCCTGTGTATACGCAGTTAATAAGCGAGATGCTATTCATTATCGTAATACGCGACACAGCCCACACAATCAATCATCGATTAGATACATCTACCTTCATCTATAGTCTCCCTCTATTTCGACCAGTGTTTTGAAGCAAAGTGGCTGGACGTCTCTCCGTATAAGTTTGAGTAACTAATCGTTTACAGTAATATGTAATATGGGTAAGTTTCCTAAGCGGCTAAACAAATCTATTAGTATTTCTAAATGTATTATCTTTCATCGGTTTCAACGTCCTATGGCTCATACATATTGTAGACAAGAGCTTAAGGATTGAAAAAATACTTGTTTGCTGTTACAGCCCCTCTGGGCGCTGCTGTGGGAAAACGACGGGACTATGCAAGCTTGAAACCTGTATGTCGTTTAACGGTTGACAACAACGTGAACAGTGACGGAGCTAGCAGTGGCTTCGGTGCAGTTGTTTCACACGTGCGCCCTATCGAACGCGCAGTCCGCCGCCTGTTAACATTATCAATGAGCCATAAGCTCGTTAGCAGCAAAAGCGGAAGCAATGGCCACAACCAATCTAGCAAACTGGCACGCCAAGCTGTTGTAGCCATAAACTGGTTAGATTGAGTGAGAAATCATAACTTTCGTTCGCTACGATTGGAGGGAGCTAGCGTATATCATTGTTGGCTAGTGGCTTATTCAAAACGTTTGACAGGACCCTCGAGCTAAGGCCTACACATTGGAAGCTTAGATATTGGCGTACATAAAATTAGCAGAGGTGGAGAAGAGACAAAAAGGAGCAGTAGCGCGAAGCGGTTGCTTGGAAACACACGAGAATGGGTTTCTTACCCACAAAGAGGTGGATAAGGTGAACTTGCTTTCTGGAACGTGGGGGTCTTCAAGACGAGGAAACACTGTCGTACAGAATCGCGACCTTCAATCATAAGCCTCTTTACACATAACGACAATACGAGAAATAGACGGCCAAAATCCTCGATGTTTGTGCGAGGGCGAGCACAGGCAAATACTTATCTCATAGACAGAGAGACCCAGACAAATGCAAGCATACACAGTCACGTACGCCTTATTAACCACGAATTTATTACGCGCGTAGTTGCTGTCCCTATTCTATCACTATTTCTGCAGCTCGACGGACTTTTGTTTGTTGATTGGCCATTGTTTCAAATGTGTGAATGCGGGCGTCTGCGTGCTAATGTATCTCGGTTTGTATCGAAATTTTGGGCGATATGCATCTACCGTCTGGG
Organism: Varroa jacobsoni; assembly: GCF_002532875.2. Taxonomy (NCBI): domain Eukaryota; kingdom Metazoa; phylum Arthropoda; class Arachnida; order Mesostigmata; family Varroidae; genus Varroa; species Varroa jacobsoni. The sequence continues at coordinate 3,978 of NW_019214290.1, forward strand.
TGTTTCCCCTCTTTTGAGTTCGTTATCGCTCCTAAAGTTTCGATAACTGAATCGCTGACAGCGTCTTGTTGCTGGCCTAAATCCAACTTGTGATGAAAGGACTTACAGAGAACATTGTGACCGTAAAGTGTGTTTTCACATATTTTGCGTTAAACGCAAAAACACGTTTCTTTTTCGGTTTGATCACTTATTTGCTTTGTTTAGAAAAACGTATATCATTAAAGTGTCGAGTTTAGAATAAAAACATAAGCTGTTTGCCTATTTTATGATGAGCGCGATCGGACATTTCGGTATCAATTTAGAAACTAAAACTGTAATTTAATAAATTATTATAGTACACAAGCCCGTTAATTTATACAAACAAATAATTACTGTATTCATAGCTAGGTTGTTTGTAGCAGCGTCCTCGACGACTTACGAGTATTCCGAGAAGATGGTCTATTCGTTCTGTTAAATGATAGGTCATCTTCTCGCTTTGGCTGCGTTGGGACTCGGGCCTGAGACTATAATGAAATAGACATTTAGCTGGTTTGCCGAGTCTCTAACGAATCTATAAGGAAATAGAGGTAACGAAGATTTAACGTACTGACGTTATAGATTCTGTTAGCTTGTTTAGATTATACATGGATCGTTCGGGACAAAAGAATGTACGCCACCTTGCTTCCCCGCTAGTTTCTTCGTTGTCCTTGTATGCTTGTCCTAGATGCTTTTTCGTTTTTAAGATTTAATGTACGTTGACGTTTCTTTTTTAGAGTGGGTTAAGTATAAACGAATGATACTATATATATGTCGCAGCTATGATGTGAACACAGAGTCCTAAGCAAACTATTCGATAATTATATCGCATTTAACAACCATACTAAACTTACTTTCTTGTGCAGACACTCTACATAGCTAATGATATACTATGAGACAAATTCAATAGTGACCTTGCATGTACGGTACGGTCGACAGCAGACGCTGAACAAGCGTACGCCGACGATTCTCGTACACGAAATAAACAGCGGTGATAAACTAAACGCACTAATGAGGCCTAGTGATAGCGTAGTAGCACGCTACGGCATTATCTCCCCTGTCTCATTGTCTATTCTTTCTTGAACAGCGATATATATATCTGAAAATAAGGAAACTGGACTGGTCGCAGGTGGTATCCTAACCTATCCCGTCGCGAATGGGGGGCAAGCGGCCGAAAACGAGCCTCGGCCGTACGCGTATGGAAGCAGTGCCGTTTATATTACATATATGGATCCCTTTAACTGCGTTCCTACGCTAGCCACAAGCAAGTTACTGCGGTTATTGCTAGCTGAAACAATGCTAGTTGACAAATGGTTACCACAGCAAATTTTAGTCACATCGTTTCGTGGGTTTGTTAGGAAAATCACAGATAAGACCCATCCCGATTAGACGTTCTAGTGGGGCTAGTCCTTAATGATACCGAGGAGGTGATCTCGAACACTTATTCATACAATAAAACTAGCTAGAGGCATTGAAAACAAACAAAACGTCTGAACCCATACGGAATCGCTTCAAGAGAGCTTGCGGGATGCTTTTCGAATACGCCTAGTGAACTTTGCAGGCGCAGCTGTAAGAAAACGTTCGGGCCGAGGACAGTTGGCAAGTTTGACAGCGTCTGTTTTCTCAACAGCGACTATCGTACGATAACGGTTGAATCGCATAGTTAATTTGACCACCACGAGACAATCACTGATTTTCAAGCCAAAAAACGTGCGATAGGTGAATTCCTTGTTAGCCGTTCCCTAGCCTAATTAACCGTTGGCTAACCCGAACCCGATTTGGATGCGGAGTTGTGAGATTGTCGAAAATTGGATGCTATTGACCGAATCAAGGCTCTAGCATTCAAAGAGGTGTCTTCTTATAAGGCTCAGAGTAAGTATGACTTTTTACCTGACAAGTACTGTCAAATAGTACTTTTTTTCTAGTTACACTTTTTGTTCTGACCGTATAAATCTATTTAATATTCGTTTTCATAATTCAAACAACAAACAGTCACCTCTGAGCAAACAAAGGATTTGTTTTTGGAGCGGAATTAGCTGTGCCCTATGCGACAATTATGTTTACTGAACGCGTTCACTTAGTCGCAAACCAACAACCGTAGACTTATCCTTAGAGTGGTCATTCGTCGGTGATTGCTGACGACGAGCATGACTAATCACGCCCTAAACCTTTCGTGTCCCTTTGTTCATTACGGAAACAGGTGCCACTTCACTACAAAAAGGACAACATATTAAGAACCGGATAAGATGACTGGTATCTCAGTATTGAACAGGATAATCAAGGCTCTTACGCTTCGCTTTTTGGGATAACGTAGATTTCGAGTTCAAAGAAGAGAACCTTTAAAGTGTTTAGGCGTTTACGGTGCAAAATATGACTCTACTAAGTTGTAATAAAATGAACGAAAATCTTCTATATATCTTTGTTTCTAACCTGAAGACACGCCGGCATCCGCTCCGTCAGCTGTTTTTGATATCAAGCTCATGTTTAACTCAACAAGCCTAACTCTAGCTTAACTTTGGGGAACATTTAAGCTTCGTATGACAAATTCTATTCTTTATAGATTAACAGATCTGCTATAATTATCATACTTAATGATCACTCGGCATAAATGGTAATTGACCGGCAGCTACGATTAAATAGTTCGTCTTTAGAAGCCGACCTTAAATAGGCTCTATCATATTAAGTCGTACTTGTTAAATCACTATGCTTGCTTTGTATTCTCGAATAACCCTCAAATAAAAACTTGTCGTTAGCTTAGTTCAAGTAAATCCTAACTATCTGCTGGATACGGGCTCGAATGATCGACACGTAATGATTACATTAACTACGAGCTTTGGACATATGTTCATGGCTCAAATAGAAAATCTTATTCGTGAATTTCCACAGGTCATGCTGAGAGGTCATACATACACAGTCATACAAATACAATAGCAACTCGTTGTCAAGCTCGAGCTAGGACTTATTCGATGTAGAAATCCCCTCCGGGACAATCCACAGGAAAGATTCCTAGTCGTGTTACCATTCACGATGATGAACACTTAAACCCATCAGAAGTTAATGGGATTTGTAGAAGCTTATCAGCCCATGCACTTGGAGTTTCTAAGAATTTTGTGGCCCGAGACATCTTTCGGCGGTAGCTAAAACTAGATATTTGAGCAAAGACTCTGCCGGAGACGATTCTAGTAAACTGTGAGACACTGTGGTGGGGGGAGGTGTAGGGGGTAGCGGGTGAATACTGATTAGGCATAAAATAAGTAGAAATATTTGCTTGCAAGCTGACTCGGTAAGGCGCAAGTACTGATGGTACAAGTGCCCCACACTAAGGGACGGTTACGACGTGAAAGATCAGATTGCGTTGTTATCTTACATGTGATATCCGCGGAACCGCTGCCTGCGAGCGAAGTTACTATTTTTTAACCTAACATTTCTTCATTTAACATCCTCCAATGAAATGTTTTTTTTCCCTCATCTTTACCTGAACCTTTGCTTCCATTCACATTACCAGCCTTCGCGAGACGCACAACGCTGATTACAGGATGTTGAAAGTGTAGCGTTAAATTATGACTGGTTGAAGGGCAAGGAAATGAATCATACAAATGGACGCATTTTACAAAAAAATTAATCTACTTAGTTAGAAGTCTATGTCGTTAGTTTGAGCAAACGAAGTTACCTCTGACTGATATGTTTGTGGACATTCCATAGTTGTAGTTAGTGAATCAGTTAAATAGTAATGACACGCAATCCTTAAATACCCCAATCTATAATATTATTGAGTTGGGGGTGTTTCTGCTGTAAATGCTTTACAGCCACATGATTGCTGCTGTCCTTTTAAAAACAAGTCAGCCTTTCTTTTTATCGAGAAACAATAGCTAAGTTAAAATAGGTCAGCAACAACCTGTCAAAGACAAGTAATCAACGCAGACAAGCAAAGGCCTATTATCGGAGCCTAGCGCGCCAGTCAAAATTGTACGCGGGAGGTAGGCGCACGAAAATCGCTAAATTATCGATAACCACGACGTCGGCGTATTGATTGCGATTGTTCTGGGTAAAGCTGGCTTCTAAATGAAAGCTTGGCGGATCGACTGAGTATGTAACATGTGACCATACCCTATATAGAACTTGCTCAACTGAAGCAGTACGCGGGAATCTTTAATGACCTATTAGAGATTATCAGTGCTAGAGGCAGTGTAATAGAATGTGGTTCCGCATACGCAAAAAGCGTGTAAATGTATCAGATGAACATATATAAGGGATCGAAATAGGATGAAACATTCCACAGATAGATTTAGACCATTCTATATTGATTTAAGATGATGATGAGAACAGGTTTTCTAAGAACTGGTTTACACGTTGGCGTTAACACTGGCCATACATAGCCAAAAAGTTATTTTTAACAGTCCTCTAAAGCTGTTATTTTCGCTCGATTGAATAAAGAATTGTCCATGAAGGCTAGAAATGCCATTTTTACGTATGTTAAAAAAGCATCGCTTAAACAGAGTATCGTATCTAAGAAACCTGAAGTTTCCGGCCAATATATCCATCCGGCCGGGTTTATTGGCCGTATATATAAAATATCCGGCCAATACCGGGCGTAGCCGAGCAACTTGACCTTGATTGATTTCAGTCGTCGTGGACAAGTGAGCTGTAGAACGAAAAACTGTCTTCATAAGGGTGCATTTTTCGCTGCCTGAGTAAGACCATTTGACAAAAGTCGTGTTATTTATGTGGCCGTGGCCGAAATAAGTTTTATAATATTGACTTGCCTTTCTTAATCGACATTTTGGATGCTGCTTGCATTCAACAGCGTTGTCATGAACTTCGGTCTCGTCAAAGAAATAAGCATCAGGCCACAGTTCTTCTGGAGTCTTCCTGTACAGCTCTAAAGTAATTATGCCGTTATTTCGATACCGATCAGAGCTTGCCAATCATCTCTCTCAGAACTACTTGGTTGAGACGTAATTCATCGGGAACGGTTCTTCGTCGAAAGTCAGTAATCCAGCAATAAGCCATTAAGCCACGGCAAGGAAAGCCGCTTAACACTAGGCCTAGTTCGACCTTATCATACGGAGCCTCTCGATCCCTTCAAATATCGATGCACTTACTCACAATGCGAATCTCTCTTATTTGTACACGTTGAGAAGTATACAGCTACGTTGTTTCTGTGTCTGTCAAGCTGCAAAACCACAACAGCGAAATAGATGGTCTGCTTGGGCCAAATGAAAACGGTGTTCCGACAATGAAAAACTAAAACCGATTCGACTTTTCTAAATATCCTAGGTCAACATTTAACTATCTATTAACTTCCGTATCAAGAACTATAGACAATAGTCATGATACGATGTACAGGTAACTGGACAAACGGAACAGTTAATGCGTCTAGCCTCGGCCTCCATTAACAATAGCTTTAGTGTTACAACGAATATGCCGATCCCGAAATCGGGAAATTGACCATCGGAACCAACCCTTTCAATACCAGCCTTATAAGCCAGATTACAAAAATTGATCCTCGAATTGAGCGTGAGGCATCCGATACGTGGAAAACTTTCCGCCTATTTATTCGCCTATCAAATACAGCTCGAAGCAGTAGTAACTGCAACACAAACTTATTGAGAGGAGTTTTACTGCCAACACAAGAAGTTAACGGCATATTAGCGGAAACATTTAGAAAAGCTCAAATCGATTGCATTTGCCGACAAACCACTGTAATACATACAGTACAATTATAGCTACTCGCAATAGTTACAGCATCCATATTATGATTGTGTTTTTTTTTTTTTTTTCATAAACAGAATGTCGCTCTTTAAATACAACAGTAAAGCATTGATATTAATTTATGTCGATGCTTGTATGCAGATAAGCATAGTCGGCCTTTTCCTCGCATTCTGTTCTACGACGTGAATTATTCTCCCGCAGTACAAACCCATCATTGACTCGATTATCCGATGTTACTATATTCTTAAGTGTATACTTCCTGCTGTCCTGCCACTAAGCGTCGGGAATTGCCTTGCGCTTCGCCTGTCAAACCATCTATTTCATCGTTTCATTTTCAGTGATCTGTTCAGGGCGTCCTGCCCCGTACCCACTGACTGCTTCCGTCCAGTGTCATCGGACACTGAATAGTAGAAACAGGACGCATAAGATGACACGATCTTTTCGATACATTAAGCTGATCCAGCGAATTAGAGCGTTAGTAAGTCTGTGTGGGCTGCAGCGACAGTTCGCCGCCGACGCCGACCGCAACTCCTTGTGTATAACTAACAAAACATGTACACACCAGCAAAATTACTGCTCTAGCTTGCTTTGCTTTTCCTCGTTTCACCTACTGCCCTGTATTATATCACGGACCGTATTTCTCCCATATCAGCGTTGGGCTGCATACCGCCTCTGAGTAGGACTGTTATCTACCACAAAATATGCGATAGCAGACAAGTAAAAGATATAGCCAGAAGTGCCGGCTTATGAGAGGCTTGATCATCAATTTGCCTCACTGGTATGTTTCTGCATAGCGCATACCGTATGGCATAATCTAAAAGAGTCGAAAAATGTATATGCGTTAGTGTTTTTTTCACCTCAATGCTGACCTACCTCTTAGAGGATAAGGGAGCAGTCTGTACCTCCTGTGCCCTCAAAGATTGTGTCACAAGGAGAATGATAAATGAACGGAAGCCTGGTAAGAGGAACGAAACACGATAGGATATAATAGAATTTTATAGCATAATATAATGAGATATTTCGATGTTTAGGTGATGAGGTTACGAAATAACCACTACTCTATGACAACTATACTATACAATTATATTTAATATTTCGTAAACTTCTTTTCTATATATATTATATTACTCTTACTATATATATTACTCTTACTTTATGATAAAATAGCATCATAAGGTTGTATTTTCAATGTGAATGGGTTGCCACCAACCATAGACAAATGGAGTCTTGTAGCAGACGGACCAACCAAACTTTTCAAAGGAAAATCGGTTGTGTTAGAAAATTTTCTATGATATAGACAACAAATTAGGCTTAATTAAAAATAAAATTAATATGAGTGTAAGTCCTGTAAATAAATGCTTTTTTTTTCAATATTATTAATTAATGTTGGGTTTCAGGATCTGTAAACGCACAGTCCAATCGTTTACCAGAAAATGTTTGTTTTATGTTGCGCCCGATTTTTGCTACACATGTCGCCAAGCTAAGCCAAAATTGTTAGAGTTACTTTTAAAATTGTAGGATAAACAAAAGTACGATATGCTGAGATAACTTAAATAAAAGGAGCATCTCTTCGGGCCAGGAGAAAAATTTCGGTCGAAACCTAACATTCTCAGAACAGCTGGGTCTAAAATGTTATCTCGAAGCCTTAGTAGTCCACAAACAAAAGTTTTGTTGAAAAAACCTCAATGTATCTCGGTGTTACCCAGCAAGCACGGAACCGCTGATCTTCAAAGCTATGCATGTTTACAATTATGCGCCAATAATAACAAACAGGGGATTAGGCAATGCTTATCAGAGAATTACTCTGGTACCGTAGAGGTTAGCCTTTGTCGTACAAAACCTATATGCCGGTGACTTGGACAGCTAAACCTCGGATTTAGGCCAAAAGGCAAAAAAATCAATAATTTAAATCACGATAAGTGTGCTTGTGTGAACAAATTCATTCACTTATAGTAAGACAAACGGACATATGAAATAAGTTTGTCGTTTGAGGGTAAATATGTGGATATTTTGTACAGATAAGACCTTCTCCGATACAATCTTAACACGTAGAAAAATATCGTCTTGTTTTTTTTGGGCAGATTTTCGACGCTGTTGTAAAGGTGAGGTTTACGACAAAGTTTACGATTTTTTTCCTATGTCCTAAATTGTTTTTGTGTTAGAGTGGTTCACAGAAATTTGTGATTTTGAGGAGTAGTACACTATGCAGGTCCGACTAGTTTGTCAGATGCAGTATCGATTCCATTGTCCGGAATACACTTTTAACACATATCACGAATATCCGTTGTGATAAATCCATATACTCAGATGAGTCCTAATTATGATACGAACGAGAAATCTATAGCCAGTACCTCTCTTTAGTGAATTCTGATAATAGTCAGTCAACTTTCATAAATATAGCTGACACAATTCAGAAATGTTGGGCAATCATAAAATTGGCCCATAAAAGTCAATTGGATTTCAGTCAACTTAACTAATAGTTGGTCCTTTTTCTTCGCAATAAACATAAGCCCGTCCTTTGAACATACCGACGTAGTAACCCCAAGAACCGCTGTGGATCAATCTCTTTGAACATGACTTGTGACCTAATTGAGAAAACCTAATTGAGTAAAAAGTTGTACGTTTATGAGATGGAAGTACTATAATATATATGTTCGCAAGTTATTTTAAATTATTGCAGGTGCTGTGATAATCAAAATTACCATTCCTATGAGGAGCTATTATTCAGCTCCGCTTTTGTTAGTTTGCTGATCTTTCAACGTAGAATTTTCTAGTAACATTAAAGCTATACGTTGAGCTTTACCGTGCAAAATAAAAATAAGAAACAAATAGATGTATGGTCGCCTGTAGTTTTAGCCTCAATGTTGTGTATTTTGACCGAATTTCCACACTTAGCATACCTACCTCTATACTTCGGGTTTTAGGCGCGGTATCGTCGTTAGGCATTCCATCAGACCTTGGTCTCATGCGAGCCTTTCAGCTTTTCCCTAGAAAATCACGCCAGCATCGGCAACACCCACGACGCTGCGAAAGATACGAATGTTGCAGCAGCTGTGCGAGGGTAGAAGGCCTTTGCGTCTAAAAAATCGAGCTGTAAATGTCTAGACATTACTATTCTGTCCGAACGTCCTTTCCGAACAGTCTGATGATTTGTACGCCACCGGCTACTTCTGATAATAACGTAAGCAAAAGTATTTTCCTCTGATATCCTTTTCCTGGCCATTTTCCACATGCATGCTACAGCAATTGGTTATCTAACATGTACAACTATTGTATTTCCACCACTCTGTCGTCAGTCAAAGGGCACGCACAAAAACCATAATGTCTTTTCAAAAATAAGCTATAATAAAGAAAATCGTATTCGCCATATAT
>NW_019214290.1:13176-24841 GCF_002532875.2 Varroa jacobsoni
GGAAAGCTGCAATCTTTCTCTATCTCACATGTCAGGAAAAGATAACTTAATCAGAATGTAGAAGTGTGTTTTATTTTGGGGTTGGGGCGGAGGCTGATTCAGTCAACAGAAACAATATTCTCGTATTTATCTCTAGGCCTGAAGCCCCTCAATATGAAGATGCCAACGAACCATGGGAGAGTCTAACGGAACGGGCGCTTTAAAGGGTAGGGAGGCAACCTTACAACCGCCATATACAGCAAGGCTATGGATGCTCTTCGAAACTTTATGACTCTGAATAAATCTTGCGCATTTTTACTCCCCTTTCTAAACTCTAAAATGAAAATTCGTTTACATATTTAATTCAAATATCAGATATTCCAATGGAAACCAGGTTCTACTAAGTGTCTGTAGGCAACTCGTGTCACCCAAATATTAATAAGCCAATATAGAACATGTAGCGTGCATATGTATCATCAAAGGACGCTCATCTCTTCCGAACATTATGAAACGGATGAATAGGCGGTTTTAGTGTAGATAATATTATGCTCAGACTTCATAAGCTTCTACATAAAACCATGAACGTAAACAAGTTTATGAGCAGTCAAGCAAATTTTAATGGGTATACCTCACTGTTTCGAAAATAAGATTTCTTCAAAACTCACTGATTAAAAGCTGGCTCAGTTTTATTACCCGTACGTACAGGGGACTTGAATCCACTTTATCATTGCAAATAAAGGCGAAGCTACATCTTTAGGCGCGATGCGATGGTCCTTGTTTTGATAAAAATTTACAGCTTATTAATTTTTCCCCTTAGCTTAAATTGAACTGGTATAAACATAGAATATAAGAAGGCAAACGTAATAACAGCTAGGCTCGTGGATGCATCTATATAAGAAGCAAGGCTACTTCATAAGGAACGTCCCGATAAGAATATATTCATTACTCTTATTTGCTGCTTGTTGTTGTATATGTGTTATAGATACGTCCGAACGCTGTCTCCGGGACAGTTAATGATGACAATGTTTATTTCATCTGAGCTATGTTGACTTACTGGTGAGAAATTCTATTGAAGCACAAAGATTCCTCTATCAAAAAAAATCAACGAAAATGTATTAATTTGCAAGAAAATACGAATCTTTCTTTCGTCACAATGTATTTATATAGGAGCAGCGGTGGGCTCTATAAATAACCAGGAATTTTACATAAAAGAGTCAGTCATTGATCAAAGTTAGAATCCAAAGAGTGACTATTCAGATGGTATCGTATATGTCAGCAAAACTGCTCAGTCTGAACGGTGCGCTGTGCCAAAGCTTTCAAGAGCAGTTGCATATGGCGCGTTGTCGAGGGCAATAGTTTGGCTGGATGCCTCAGTTTACGATGACCCATGCATTAGCACATGGGTTGAATCCTAAAGTCTTTTTGATATCCGTATCAGGCTAGCAGTCCATTCCAGGTAGCTTTGTACAGGGCCTGGAATGGACGACTATTAGATGGCCTCCAGAGTGCTCATGTAATACATGATCATAGTAATTCAATATGCGAAACACAGTTCGTTGCAACAAAAGTCGTTCTTAGTAAAAATTATCTCATTATTTTATCGCTCAGATTATTTATCAGTTCTATATAGGTTCGATCAGCGGTCCTAAATAGTTCTATATTTTAAGCTTTCGTCGTACAGAAAGTTATCATTTACATGTACTCTTGTTCGAATGTTCTCAAAGAAGCAGATCGAAAAGAAATGGTTCACTCAGGAACGAGAACAGCATATTCTCCGTCAACCTAATGCTGGCGTGGGCCCGCTGAGGCCGGGAAGCTTCTGCGACCTGCTGTCCGGTTCGGCGCGGTAGCACCAGCAAGCTTCATGGTTTGCAGAAAAGGAACACCGATTGCATGGCAGTGGCGGTCGCGATAACCATTACAACAAAACGACCAACCTACATTTATTAAGGGATACAGGCATCATAGATCCACATCTCTGACCTATGACGCCTGACCAGCTATTAATGAATATATAGCAGCTCTTATTGGAGGCTAAAAGCAGAGAATCAAATGTAAATTGAAAATATTTAATAAAAAAAGGCCTACGTTACTATTATTTATGCGTAGACATGGGATTTGTAGATTGGGATTGCTATGTCCGACCATTTGTCACTCGACGTCACGAACCCATTTATGCTATGCCTGCTAGTACTATTCTGTGGATTCGATAATCTCTATTGCTCAACAATAGAATCCCTGCTACTTTCGGCAGAATATATATTTCGTGGTGGCTATTTTCCTTGGTCTTTCTCTAGTGTTTTCCTTCAAATTGATACCTCACACAGATATCAGCAAACACAGAGAACTGTCTTTGGTGACATCCTACGAAACGATTTGTTTTTCTTAGTAAGGTTTTCTCTCGTTTTTACATAAATGAATAATTTCAAAACAGCTGCTACCGCTATATATAGCATGTTTATTATTTTATTTTTATTACATATTTTACGACCCAAACCGCGAAGCCTTTGAATACCATCCATTTAGTGGCAGTATCGTTTTTTGTGATCTCGTCCATTCCTTTTCTTCACTTGTTGCCAACGACACGTAACTTGCGCGTAAAAAATTCTGTCTCTGAATTAAATAATAAGAGAGAAATAATAGATCGATCATGCGTTATGTTTATGTAGTTTATAATTATATTTATTAGGTTAGAGTGTAAAAGGAAATGGACTCGGTCATCGAGCCTGTAATTATTCCCCGTCATCCCCAGTGGCCATGAGTATAATGTATAGCTACCAATGAAGGCTGGGATCGTGCCAATGAGATTAGATACTGGTCCTGGTTTCTCTTACATTGCCACTGTATTCTAAATAACTTAATTTTTACAGACAAACTTTTCTTTAGTCTTAAAATAAAGACTAGTAAATGATTATAGGCAAAATGCAAGTTAAACCTAATGCATCGCTTAGCTTAGGACGGGGCTGACCGCTAGCCCGGCCGCTTCGCCCCTAGATTGAGGGAGGCACTGAAGTTCACGAACGAATTCCAATTCTAGGTACTTCTCTCCGTCATTACCAGATCAGAGTTCTAAACACTAAGATGTTCTATACCCTTTATAGCCTTCACCTGCTTATATAAGGCAGTATTGATCTACTCAAAATTAAAACACATTTGTAAATGCTGTTTTTTTTTTTTTCGCCTAGCGAATAGATGTATTTTTTTCCCATTTTATATACACCAGTATTTCATTTTACATGATTTATAATATCACCACTATTTCTCGATCTAGCTTCAATGGTATATATTTAGATATAATAGTTAGCATTGCTGTTATTCTCGTTTGAGTATGTCTTCTTTTAACTTCCTTGGCCCAGCATAGGCATGACTATTATCCGTTAGTTCCTCTGCTTCCTGAGCTTGGTGTCTCGCTTTCACGGACCTGGCAAGACCGTCTAGGACCCTTTGGATGTCATCCATCACGATAGTTAACTTCTGTATTTTCACGCTGTATTCTTGACCTGCACAATTGATTTTTCTTGACTTTTCAATATATGTATATTTTGACACCGTCGTACTAATGGACAGTTGAGCTATTTACAAAAACATGTGTTGGCTGTGCTGAGATGGATATTTATATGTATATATAGTGTACATACATTAACATACTATATTTCCGTATTTATCCGAACGTGGCGCCGGGCCATTCGGAAATAAATAGTTAGCCGAAGTCACTGAGGAGGGGGGAGGGGTCTTCTGTGCATATGCCATGTGCACTGCAAAGGTACGTAGGCCTTTTTGGCTGAACCAGTTTTAGTAGTAGATACCTGTAACGCATTTTTGCTGTTTTGCGTGAGGAGCTCTAGGCTGTACCTTATCAATATAAGCATATGTGAAACAACTACTAACAGAAGCCAAAATTTGGTCTTTCATAAGAGCTAATTATAATTTGCCTATTTGAAACAAGAATGCTGCTGCCGATACGATATCTTCTATCTGTAAAGGTGGTTGGTAATGGCGTATTAGTGCTACCTTTACATAAGGTCTGCTGGAGTTATATCGAAACAGAGAGGAAGAAATGCCCAGTTTGGCGGGCCTATTTTACGTAGTGTATGCGTCACCGAACTAGTAACTAATTCTAAGTATGTCCAGCAAGCAGGGCTTATGTACATAATTTAGTTGAAAGCTGAATTCAAGTATCTAATCACAATAAACTTGATGGTTTATAACTTTACGCTGGATTCGAGTTCACGGCTTGGTGAGTATTGGTGTTTAGTGACAGTGATGTCTCCTGCAAATCCTCGTCGATGTTCATCAGATCGCATTATCCAACGTTTGTCAGTGTATTTCTTCTGCTTCTTGCCATAACACCATTATACGGCAGAATATAGGGATGTGTGGGCTAACGGCTGTAATCTTCTTACATTAGGTTATTTTATTTGGACCTTTAAAGCGGATCTGACAGTGGCGGCAGTGTTAGCGAGAAATAGGACGTGGTATATGGAAATGAAGAGAGGACCAAGTATTCAAGTGTGCGCGGAACAAAATCTGCAACTTTGAGAAAAAAAGACTTAGATCCGAGGAGATTTTCTTATACTTCCCATTAATTGTGCTGCAAAGGAAATGTGTATGTTACCTGCTACACTTCTGTTTATAAGAACTTTCCTATACGAATTAGAAAATAGAGTATAGTTTAATAAAATTTGAAATTTAGCTGGTGTCCATGCGTTAGTACGGTAGGCTTTCATTGGACAACGGTTAGTTGCCTGGAATGACGGTAACGTAGCGCATGCCGACTGTGACGCACAAAAAAATTCTTAACGTTCCACGTTATCTTGTTGGACAGTTTAATATTATCTGTTTTCTATCCAAACTAAACATGTCTTAAAGCCAATTTTCGGATCCAACGTTCGTAAGAGCTCTTTCCAAGCTCCGATGCCACGTACGCCGACTTCATTGTTGTCAAAATCCTGAGTACAGTTCGAATTATTATCTCTGAGCGCCGTGTTTAGGTTTGTTTGTAAATTAACCCCATTAAATTAACCTAATGCAAACTCAGTTAGCAACTACACAAGATTATTAAGCGTTCATTAACTAGCTTCTACTGATTGAACTCGTAGCGTAACTCTGATCGTCCGCTTGGCAACGTTTTCATAAGTCACGACCTTGCACCCTGAAATAGCTATTTCTATCGTTCAGAATTCAGGTTGACACAATATGGTCGTACTGTTCACCAGACGACCCTATATTACTCCTGGATTGGGTGAAGGACACAATCAAAGCTCATTTTAACGCATAGTACAACTGTGTGTTATATAATAGCATTATCCATCATCATCATTATATCGTTACTACGTCATATCCCTATTCTAATATTGTTAAAGATGGCGCAGCTTCGATGTCCCGACGTTTTTGTAAGTTGTGTGATTTACGTGTCTTGTACGGTTCTTGAGGTGCTCTATACACATTTACATTTATAGATTCTCTCCCTAAAGGGTAATAATAATAATGCTTAGCATAACAACAGTTTAGAAAATCAGTAATCGCCAATACACATAGATAAACAGTGTTATCAGCTACATGTGAAGCTCTCGCATGGCCAATCTTTTTTTCCCTGAGTAAGAGGGGGTTATCTATCTTTCTGCTTCTATTATTCAGTAAGAAGCAGGCTAGATGGCACTAGGACGTGAAACTTCAAAAACAGAAGCACCATTAGTGTACGTAGTCTCAGTTCAGCTTATTTTAAACTGAATCTATCTATCTCTAGTATATAGAATGCAGCATCAATTAAGGTCCACCCAAGGTCGATTAATGTTTTGCTTGCCGAGCAGGAGAAACGGTCAATCGAGGGTCCCCGTATCATGGAGTATAGGTATAGGATATTCTTTTCTATATGACTAGATATAGAGACGGATATAGAATCCGCATGCAAGTTAGAAGCGTCACACCAATGGCGCATAGGACCAGCTATAGGCAGATATTGACCGTCTTCGTTACGTTCTCAACTAACGACGTATCGTTCAGGTTATTCTCTTGCTGAGCCGAAAATAGACCGTTGCAAATACGGCTAGCTTGGACAAATTTAACGGTTTATGTATTCCACAGTGACGATTTTGACGGCTCGGACCCTCTGGCTGTACCTAAGGTTCACTTTACCTACTGATCGAGCGTATTTGGCGACACTGGAAATTTTTAGCCGGCCTCACTGTGAATTTCCTTCTCCTATTAGAAATATATACGCTCAACGTAGCAAGCTATTTGTGCGGAGGCATTGAATTGGTACGCCGCAATCGAAATTGCAATGGCATAACTGTTTTAGCCTGTACCATTCTTTCAGACAATAGAAGTCACAATTCGTCGAATTCTCACCTCGTTTGAAGCTATTCATCTATATACGCATAGGTTTATAGGACTCAGCCTGAATGATGGCTAAGCGGTAGCAGCGTCGCATCAGAACTAACGACACCCTAAACAAAACTGTTCGCCTGAATTTGTTTCACCAGGAGAAGATGTCCATGTCATAGTAATACAGCAAAATCGTAAAAATGGCGCTCGCTTGGCGCAATAACCAATAAGCGAAAGAGCTTCCACATCCTTGTCCAAATCATCTTTGATTCCATACGATTCAATTAAGACAGGAAGAGAATAGTGGCTGGAATAAACACATTATTGGCGTCCACGAAAAAAGCGGGCCTTTTACGGAGTTATTCTTCTTTCGAGGACGACATGACAATCTGTCCTTGCATGCGTATGTATGCGCATAAAAACAACATAAATATGTGCTCAACAGCGTAGCTTTTATCGTTGATACAAACCTTGGTTTCATTTTTATTTTCGTCATTGACAAGCACAAACGACTTGCGTTTGTTCAACCCGTTGCTCTATCTTCACTCCACCATGTTCATTTCAATAAGATATTTACAGTTCACAGTCTGTATATCTAATCTGTCTAACCCTAGTTTGATCATATGTTTATCACTATTTACTGAATAAGGGAGTGACCTCATGTATCAATGAACGATGTTTTTCCTTGTGATATAGTCGTTCTAGAGGTTATTTATATATTCTTCTTGGCTTCATTTCGTACACCGATGTTGTACGCTGAATTATCTTCACAATTGTTATTACAGGTAAGTATGAGTTTGAGTTAAAGTTCTATTAGTAGACAATAACGAAAGATTATTATCGTTTGTAGGTCACAAAAATACCCGGTCGTTCTATCTGGTTCACTGCCTCCCCATATTAGTGGTTCAGTATTCAGCTTCATTAAGCATGCAACAGCCGTCCTTGAATCGTATGTATCGGCGCTATTAAGGTACATTCACTCTGAGCAAAGAAACATTTATAGCCTACCTGGTAGATCGGTTACACTAATTATATTAAACGTACCTACCATTTGCTTTATTTTCTAT
Source organism: Varroa jacobsoni (assembly GCF_002532875.2). Classification (NCBI taxonomy): domain Eukaryota; kingdom Metazoa; phylum Arthropoda; class Arachnida; order Mesostigmata; family Varroidae; genus Varroa; species Varroa jacobsoni. Next base: position 20,547 of record NW_019214290.1, read on the forward strand.
AATAACCAAGATAATGACACAGGTGTATATGTCTTTTCGCCATCGTGAGAACAATGAAACAAAAAAGCACCACCTGTCTAGTTAAGATCACGACAGTGATCTAAATCCCTGAACTGTTTTGCTCTGATGTATTTTGAAGTATGATGCGAGGATGGGACGAAGTTGTGTAGATATGACGTAGCTCCGCCATAACGCATATATATGTTATAGAACCATAAGTGTTTTTAAGAACAATTGTGCTTAAAACAAACTTTACTCTATATGTAATGGATATCTTATTTGGCACTTCGGGTACTTTTAAGTGTTCATTTTAGCTATAAGGACTCTGCTGTTACCGTACCTAACCTTTGAAGGGTTCACGTCTCGGTCGTCACGATCACTTGTGGGTTTCCGTTCGTCTTGTTATTGGCTAGTGCAATGAGCCGTTCTCGATTCGTTGCATCCTTCATTTTAGTCTTGCTCTCCTTGTTCTTGGTGGTGTCCTTGGTCTCTGGGATTTGAATTATTGTCGGGGCAACGTCAACTGTCAACAGACCATTTGCATCCGTGAGCGGTCTGCGTACTACGCTATCGCTCTTTTCGGGTAGAAGGTCGCTGTTGGCCACGGTAACAGGAGTCCCACGATTGTTAAGTTTATTACTGCCACTTCGATCTGAAGTAAACAGCCGATTGAGAGGATGTCATACTAAATCGATTTTACGAAGTTCTGCATACATCGATCATTTTGGCTCATATAAGCCACCGCTATCAGTTCTTGATTTGTCTCAAATATGGGAATGTTTATACACCGTAGAATATGTCAGTTGATAAGATCAGTTTGTAAATTCGAATAAACAACGTTACAGCGATTGGTGTAAGTTTCTGTTAGATAATTTTTGCTAATATGTTCCAAGAAAGTGTCGAAAATGTGTTTAAAAGAACCTACCTAGTATGGTACTATTCGTTGGTGAGTAACTTCTACAGCTACCGGTAAAATTGTTTCGCCCCATCGTCGAACACCTAGTAGATGCGTTCCGCGTCAAGCCGCTAGCCTGATGACTACTATTGTAGAAGTTCGTCGTAAACGTCTGTTCCTCTCCATGACAAGCGAACAACCCGCAACAACAATGTGTGCAACAACGTAAAAACGTGTCTCGCATCGCCTGACGAAACTTCAAAGACAAAACCTAAGAAAGCAGTGAAAAGACAAGTTAGATTCTTCTATCAAATGCAGGATGCATTTGCTAAGATAGTATTAGCATATCCGCACATAACCTTATGCCTGCTTAGCCTCTTCTGTAAACTAAAAGCATTCGAATAGATTTCCTCTTTCTCTAGGTCAAGTATCTATAATTTCCAAGTTGAGATCTACACTGAAGCTCAACTGATACTACAGTTGCTACAGCGGGACCGCAGTGAATAGCCGGGCCCGGTTTACTTTCAACATATGTTTCGTTTGCAGGCTGACACAACGTCTAAGCATCCCGTGCGCGTTGAGAGCCCTAACTTCGAATTTGAACGAGCCCGCCAGCTTAACGTAAGCTAGTATCTCAATATAGTGTTCAAAATGCTATTAGAGTCGAAAAAAATTACTGTGCAGGCAGGCGCAAAACTGTACAGCACGGTGAACGGACAGAATATGGAGTCCAAGGCTAATACGAAGCATGGAGAAATGAATTTTAAATCTCATAAAAATCAAAATAAACGTAATTTAAGTTAAGCTGAAGAGAAGATGGATACTAAAGGTTTTTTATATCATGCCTCTGACGGAAGAATCGAGCTATTAGTACTACGAACGGTAAGTTCATTCCTAAGCTTGGACGATTACGTTTGATCGACAACAAAAACAGGAATCTAACGAATAGGCCAGCATCGAAAGAGGTCCAAAAGGCACGATCAATTGGTGGAAACAGCAAATGGAGTCCGCTTGATTGAGCGCCTGTCAGTCACCATAAGGTTAATCAGGATAGTGACACAGCCCGAGAGAATTATGTATAAAGGAAATGGGAATTGTATACCGATCGAATTCAAGATTCATTCACCAGGAGAATTCAAGAGGCGATAAGAGGTTTTTTCGACGAAGAATAGCGTTCTTCATCGCCGTAAGGTGACGAAGGTCCACATACATAGCTATAATGTAGGTATAATGGGTATGGCAATAGAGTATGAGTTTATACAGTGCCTATAGATTCACAAAATACAGAATAATAATTGGAAAGGTGTCATATTATCAAGCACCTATCGGGCGATTGCTTATATGAACTTCATGATCACGTAAGAACGCCAGATAGCTCTGTGTAAGTTCCGCAAGCACTGCCAATGGGTCTGCTCATCTATCTTGGTAATATAATATATAGCGCCCATTTCAATGAGAATGATATACGTCTGCGTTATAGAAATATGCATGCGTAACACATCTGCCGAAAGAGTTCGATTCTGCTACACAGATAATACGCCTATCATATTATCTACCACCTATGAGCGCTATGAGTAAATAAACAGATAGACGGTTTTTACATTTACATCCGTTTATTTGTTGCATACTTTTACCAACAGAACTGCGGAGAGCCTATAAAAGTCCAAATTTACCTAGATATTCTTATCTAGGTAAATTCACTGAGGCCGATTCCTGGCTAGGCTGCTAATCGGGGCAAATCTTTGATATTATACCTAAGGCCGGGCATTTCCGGGGTCTTAAATAGGTAGACTAAATTAAAATAGATTCCGAGATCTTAAACATATTCTGAGCACGTAAATAATCACTTACAGTTTTAAATATATAAAAAAGAAAGAAGCTAACTAAATATAAAGGTCATACGACTGACAGCATGTCAAAAACTATCCTCTACACCTCATCATACAAACCATACCTTATCAAAAGGCATTTATGTAGTAAAAGCATAAAAGTGCTGCACTCGTATCTATCGTATTGCACCCAATAATCTGTGGTTCGCATCAATTAAGGACTATTGCGGCACCTTAATAAAAAGGAAAAGCCGGAGAGTTAATTTAATCTATATCTAAGGAAGAAACCTAAGAACAGGGCTCTATTCTAAGGAACCATAGAGAGAACATCTGATATTTAGAGTATTCGGGATAGAAAAGTTGTCTTGAAATCACTGAAAAATGAGTAGAGAGTTAGGAAAAGTTTACGGTCTGGGTCTGGGTCTGGGTCTTGACGCAGCTTATGCTATTTACTTTATTACATATTTAAGAAGGTGAAGGTGCATATTTAAAAAGGTAAAAGGTGTTAGCGATGTTCGAAACGTTAAAGAATTGGTTAATAAGGCAGCCCGAAAAAGTTAGAGCGAAAAGACCAAGTGACAAATTATATGAAGCTGCCAGAAGCTGCTGATGAACATGAAGAACGTAAGGAAGAATCGAAGACGCGGAGCCAAACTCGTGAATGATACGTCTAAGTTTTTAATACTTTAAGCTGCTTAATTTCGCAGTTAGTTGTTCTCGTTACTTTGTGGAAAATGCCAAGATTGCATCATTTACGGACGGACTGTGCAACTAGAGTAGGCGTATCTACCTGATAATAAAGTTATTGTAATTTGCTAGATAACGAAATATAATTCTGGTTGTGGATACCTTCTTGAAGAGCGAAGATAGTCTGCTGCGCGCGAAAAGAAGCGACGCGCGCTCGCCTTTTCTCACAGGTAATTTGTCGAAACTTTACAAGACTTTTCCAAAGCCAAGAGCTCGCTAGTAAGCCTGCTAAAAATTATAGCGACTTTGAAATTAGGTAGCCTTTCGAATATTTTATTTGGGTAACACAGAACCACTATTAATCGCGTCTTAATTTTTGGTTATCCAAAGGACACATAATATTGACGATGTACTATCAAACGACCTTTCAAACCAGAAAGACTCGATCTCAAAGAACTGAGACGCACCAACCGTAGTCGATGGTCCGTTTGCCCATATCTAGCGTACTTAATTTTCTTAGCGGTTCTTTTAAATCAAGCGTACGGGACAATTATTGCATAACACTCATTGCTGACTGCAGTTACCATGTTCCTGCAGTTATACGAAAATAGTTATATAAATGGATTTGTATCGTACCTGATATAAGATTGGATTGACCGTAGCGCTGAGATAGTAGGATATGCCCGAAACGTGGTGAATGATCACGTAAACAGTTAGCAACTAAAAAAGGAAAAGATAAAAATATAACAGTCTCTTAGGAGATTAAAGGAAAATGTGACGCAAGGTGTTTAACTACGTACCACTATCGCGTTATTACCAAGACTTATAAACAATCCCGTGTAAAATGGTACCAAATGTATTACGATCCGACTAAAGAGTAACAT
>NW_019214290.1:24941-38776 GCF_002532875.2 Varroa jacobsoni
CGCACAATAAAAACTGTTTGTGGTCCTTTGTTCAGAATAGTGACAGTGATGCCATTTATTTATTAACACTTCGAGCTTCACGGCCGATACCGCCCTTAGACCTCTATTGTATAGCATGAACCTACATCCGCCTTCGAATCTAACCCACCAAATAGCCCAAAGCTTCGTAGCCCACCACCAGAGAGGTGTGTTGGGCTTTTCCAACAGCACCATGGCGTGATAACTATATCGGCAGCTTTTGTAACTATTTCTCCTTTTTATTTATTTATTTTTTAAAATCAACCGGTTAGACGTAGAACAACGTACTGAACGATCTCGCTATTTTAAAGCTTTTATTTGAAACGTTTAATAATAGACAAACCCGTTAACAGCATATTATAGTGGGTCCGACCCATTTATGACAACACAACGTGACTAACATACCTGTCTGTTTGGCTCTTGTGCCCCGTCGTCTGCGCTGATGTCCGAAAGCGACTGAGCTAACACCCGCTGAATGTGGAATGGAGTCCAACAGACGAAGAACGATATTACAACAGCGACTGAAAATTGCGACGGAAAAGGTCACGTTAGCAAACCACCATACTTTTTTGTTTTTTTTTTTTCAACACACGCCATGAACGCCACACAGGAAACTAATTACTTGATAATTCAACGATTTCTTAGTGGTAAGTTTTCTCTAGAGTAGACGATCTTCTAATGATACATTGATATATCACGATGGAAACATTGACGGTAAAAAACGTCTACGAACGATGTCACGACGGCTTCGTCTTCCGTTCTTAATACTATAAGCAATTATAATCGAGTTTATTTTTTATGTTGACGAAGCAGATTTTCTAAGGTTGAATTATTTACGATCCTGGTTTTGAGTGATCGTCCCGTAATGTTACACAGGCTGTTACCGATAAGATTTACCCTATCAACCGGAGCGTGCAATGGTCATTTTATCGCGTGTGTTTGCTTTGCATATCTATCATTCGTATAAAATGAGAAATTGTGGGGAACTTGTCGCCAAGTAAATTGGTTGACTACCATACGAGAAGATGAACTCCTAGCTAAAAGAACCAAGCTAGCCGCCGATATCTACGTTCAATTAGACGGCAGATGAACATTGGAAACGTTTGATTTCTGCCAGATATTAAGGAAACCCCCAACTAGATAAAATACATAAATGTGCTTTTGTGTTTCCTTTAGAATTCGGCCGTGCCTATGCTGTGGTCACACAATGTGTTTTGTCGTCATCGGTTTTGTCGCCAGGAGTAATGATTCGGACTCGATTCCAATTGTGCTACCGAAAAAAAAAAAAAACTAATTGGGGAACGTTTACCTCTAGTTATCGTAAGCTGCTCATATGAATGAGCTACCTGATTACAAGTCCATATGGGGGTTCTGTAGCATGTTTAATCGAATTTGCTTATTCGCAATAACCACTGTCTAATCGCGCATTTGGTCCCAATCTGAATTTCCCTAACCTTTTTTTAATACCTCATAATCCTTTTGTACAGGAGGTGTAGGTGTCTTAAACGATCTTGTCCAACCTTGTAATAGTGATAACAGGCAAACACGTCCAGTTCAAAGGACATCATTATTAGCGACAAGAGATGATCTGAAAACGTGGGCCAACTGCCAGTAAACTCGCCGTGTTGACCTAGTTCTTAAACACTCATAGAAGAGTAGGGTCGAGAAACAATTAACCCATGTTGAGCCAATAGCAGGACCCAATGATCTGCCTTTCGACAAACGCTGCATTAACGTACACACTTAATGGACATGCCTGTCCTGGTATAACCAAAATAAAGCCATTTGTAGGTCGAGTATGCTAGTACGCTATAGTGTTCCCATAATTTTCCTCTGGTGACATTTTGCGCAGTAGTAAATGGAAACGGACCTGCAAAAGGCCCCAGCAGTTATCTGTTGTCTGGTGAACTCGTTTCAAGTACTGACTTCAGTCAGTATCTACAATGAAAGAATCAGTAAGATGTATAGGTTTGATTTAAAATTTTTCGTTTTGAACACGTTGTTCCGTGTGATCATCGGTTACGACAGTACCACAGGCAAGCTAAATAGTCGACCAATAAGCATTGTGAGGACTCGAAAAAAGATTTGTATGGAAATTGACGCTGTAGGAAGTCACGCTCACGTTTCGAAGATAAGACTGCCGTTGATCGGAAACCTCCTGCGTAAAAAAAACGTTGCAACAGGGAACATTGTTGACCCCAGCTTCGATACAAGCATAATTACAAAATGTATGTTTTTTGACACGAACCGATAATTCTATACTTCTCCAACTACCGGCCCCATCGCCCGAACCGCACCCGGCTAAATCTTAGCAGACGCTCAATTCGACTTGCTTTATTTTCTTCACCCGATGCCGATTTCGTCGTTTTCACAATTTAAGTTTGCCCAGAAGCCTTTGTCAGTTTCGTATTCTTCTTTCTCCTCGTCCTCTACATCATCTCCCGTCAAAGACGGGTCGGGCTTATCAGGCAGCAGAAACCCCCAACCGTCACAGCCTCTCTGTCGCTTTCCGCCCATTTCGTGTCTATCGTCGGCCGTCCCTATCCTCGTCGCACTCGTAGTGCTGTTAGTAACGATAAAGCAGCCGTAGTATCGTTTGATGGCCACTCGTTCGTCGTCGACCGAAAGAGGCAGTGACAAACGCCCCACTATTTCGAACAGGGAGCCTAGAAGCAGTTTGCTTTTTTCGCTGCTGGCGCCTTTGCTTCGCTTTCGCTGGCCCATCCTTCTCATTCCCTTTCTCGTTCGACACTGTCACAAGGAGTCGCTAGCAGCCTCCTAGGAGCTGGCTACCGTAAAACAGCAAGGAGGCTTTTCGCAACGCAAAAGGTCGGCGTCGTCTTCGATCGATCTTCAATGGCGACGTCTTTATTCTTGCCTCTGCGTTGTCTGTCGCTTGCCTGTTAACTGCTGTCGCTTGGTGTGGCTGCTGCTGTACTTCTATCCAGCGAGTCGTGGGATTGCATAAAGCGAAAAATCTGGAAAAATGTATAGGAACGAATGATGTTAGCAGAGCAAGAAGATAGTGGTTAACGGCAGCGTAGAAGAGATGCAAAAAAAACGAAGAGTAACGTGAGAACACAACGCATCGCGGTTGGCCTCATGACCACTATCGAGTTGATACGAAGCCGCGAACATAGGCAGCCTTGAGCAATCTGCGTGGACTGTAGATGCTATTCACACGGTTTACCTCGCGGTTCCACCGGATACCGCAGACTCTCTGTACATCTGAGAGAACGAGGCTGATGATCAACAATCGATTACAATTACGAACCGCATGGCGATCGCTTGTCTTTCTAGCCCTTCTCAGCCTAAGGAACCGACCGTAGTTATTTATTCCATCGTTGATGTGCGCGCTACTCGAGTTTAACCGAAGCCTATACGCCATTACATGTATAGCGGTGTGGTAGGAACTGTCAGTTCCGAATCGAAGTTAATATCTTAGCCCAAAAAAACTTACCTGGCGTACCAACAAAACGATCCAGTTTTTCTCGGTCGGCTTTATGTAGGCGCAAGTAAAATATGTTATATACAATGTATATGAAGCCTTCAGCCACTAAAAGGGTCCGAACACTTCGTTGCGCCCATAGACAGTGTAAAGTTAACGGATATCGACAGCGTACTATTAATTATATATAGCCACATTATATAAAATAGGATGATTGTACACGATGCCAAAACACGTAGCTACTTCCCCTCGAACTAAACGCTAACCAAAGGTCATATATATATATATATATCTAATATTAAAGTCTTCCGGTATTTTAGGGTCTCTTCGATAGGTCTCTGATCTGATATCTGGGATTCAAGATAACCATCTGGCAAGCATCGATTCTGTTTTTTTATCCAATTTATGAATCTGTGTACGCTTTTACTGCCTGCAAAAGGGTTGAAGTGAAACATCCCACTTCCCTGGACGGTAATTTGACAAAGGCATATTGTATTATTGTTAACAATACAAAATATTATACAGTAACTATGAACCGGGCTACGCATAATCGATTCAGTTAAAAACATGGATATTATTTGTTTGTATTTTAGGCTTTTCTGTCAGATGCTCGATACTGCAAACAACTAACAAATGGCTTATAGTGCTATAGCACCAGGTCGATTGGAACTGTTCTTCTCCGTACTTTGATACGGTGTAAATCAAATGGCTGTTGTAAATCGGCCCTGTTTCTGATGAACGCTTGTAGGTAAACCTAAACTAACTTTAGGTGTTCCTAAGTTGGCATAAGTTATTTTGACGGACCATATATATATTTCCGTCAGAGCTATAGATATAAATAAGCATTGCAGAAAAGAAGAGGATGCGACCTGTTCCCTACTTTCCGGCTGGTAGCACAACGAATGTAACTCATTCATAGAGATCTAGCAAATTCCTATAAACGTCTTATTTTTTTTCTCTATCTATGTTATGATTTTTTTTTTTTTTTATTAACACCAGTTCGTCAAAACGAATCACAATTAACACTTGAAAATTACTAGCAGTATCTTTTTATTTTGGTCGTTCTCTCAAAAACGGAAGCGTAGGCGAGAGGGGACTGAGACTCACTGTAAACGAAAGTATTGTTTAATAAATGAGAACATGGGATACTTCAAATAAATATCGCTCTGAGATGAATTTTAGACACACTAAAAGCGTCTGCAAAAATGGTACTTTGCATGGTAACCAAATTATAATTTCTAGCAACTAGAGAAGATATGAAACTGTTATGTCGCTTGGCGTTCTTTCGATAATCTAAGTTGTTGCTTGGCGCGATTAGATACCAAATTACGCGTCCATGCGGAGACCGTATAATCATTCATCTAAGTATATTATGCAGTGTTACCGCACAACAATATCTCAATATATAATACAGACATACCTGATAATAGTAAACACTTAGTACAAAAAGCGTGCATCTTTTCTAATTTTTTTTTTTTTATTTTCAAGCGCAAGCAGAAATTAGTAAGTTACTACATACACACATATTAGCAACGTTCTCTATTCACTCAAATTGTGCAGTACAATGTACAAGTTCTCATGAAGAGACACTTTCACATGTCGGCCCTTGAAAGGAAACCAGCCACACGTAACCATCAAAAGAGAGATTAAGTTTTTTTTGTGTCGTTAAAGAAGCCAGACAGCCAAATTTCGATGGGGCAAATTGGTGATGATCATTCCCCCGATATCGGTGATAATGTCGCTATCTGAGGCCAAAAACAGTGGAGTTTTATCTAACGAAGAAAGCTGTCATAGCCCAATTTCTATTATTTTGCTGTTTCCTGTGTTCCACTGTTTTGTCTACTGACCGCGTGACGTAGTTTTTCGCCTTATTAATTTACCGTCAGTAAATCAATTTCATTCTGGTTAAAACTTTAGAATGAACTAAGGCTACAAAGTAGGAACACAAAGATTACAATTTCTTTCGTTTGTAAGCAAACTTCAAAGTTTCACTCTATTATTAATTAATAATATAATTAATAATAAATGGATCAAAAATGCGTATGTTATATATTCAAATATTATATTTCCTAAAACATTAAAAAAACCTTTACGTTTTGGTGAAAGGAGTAAATAATGCACAATAGAACTCAGTCTTGAATGCAAAACTATGATCGGTTGTCGCGTACTCTACATGAGACCTTTCCAGTGCAAAGGATAGAATGCCCCGCAAATTTCCTCTGTCAGCCTCAAGCTAACGATACGATGAATGCCAGATAGTTGTGCTATCTGAAAGCACCCCAAACAAAATGAACTCATCCAAAATTCGAATCAAAATTTCAAAAAAAAAAATGATAATTTTTCTCAATGTATGCTAAATACCTTCCGGTTGTGTATGCGATCATCAAACTGATTTTCCCTATACTCACTATAGATCAAATCCCGAATATCCTTATATTGCTATAATCGTAGGCTTCGTAAAATGCATAATAAATCCATTATTCCACAGTAGGTCAATAAGATTTTATGGGCAGCTGAATAAGATCCTTAATCGCGAAAATTAAGAGACGTTCTATTGTCTTTCCTCCAAAATTTCTATCTGACATTAAATACTATGGTATTTTATTTTCAAAAGTTTAGTTTAACAGATAACATATTCTGCCTATGGGTTATCGTCAAGCTTAAAGCTAAAAATATTAACTTACAAGAATAATGCTGTCTATGACATTCTGCTTCCATATTCTATCTGACCACTATTCATCGTAACATAACCTTTACTTTCGAGCGCCAATTCACTTACAGTAACTATGACTATAGTGTTATAGTAATAATGACCATGGCGTCACCCAGTTCGTCTGTGTTGTTTTTCAATGCACAAAGCTCTTCTGGATCGTTCCGTCTCTGACGGGATTATTTCAGAATGAGATCTTGATGTCCAATGCTCCGCTGTTCACTCTCGCCTAACCCGGAGAGAACATCACTGGTCCTCGAAGTAGGTGGCGCCGGGCATGACGCCGTAGGATGCTAGCGTTACGAGGTCATTCGTTTAGATACAGTTCCAAATGGAAGGCGCTCGGCAAATGCGCTCAATGTCAGCATCTTTTCGACGCTTTACAGCTGGGGTGTTGACTTGACCCGAGTTGATGTCCGTCTTCCCTTTCGTACCCCCCCCCCCCCGCTTCCCTAACAATTTTCCCGTTCCACCCCTAAGCGAGCGACCCTTTCAGTTGGGCCGGAAACCCTCGAGCGGTAAAAATAGCACGCCAATCAACGTGTGCTTTGTTTGACATGATAATAAAAACAGCAACAACTATCATCGTGAGCTGTCCAACTCGCTCTCCTAGCGCACCAGGTTCCCTGCGTCCATTTTAGAGGAAGATAAAAGAAACAATGTCAATAAAAGAATGCTAAGTTCGGTATGAATTTTGACCGAAACAAACACTTTCTATTTCCCGATGAAGTTAACGTGGTACAAAAGCCAAGACATTCTAATTCCGATAAAATTATGATAGTAATGATAATAAATTTGTAATTGAAGATTCTAACTATATGATTAATCAGTTGGCGCAAAAACGGCCGCGTCAGATAGGTTGGGAGGCGAAGCTTGAAAAACGAGGATCGAAGTAATTTCAATTAAATTAGATCTGAAATTGAAATCACTTTCTGATTTCTGTCTACTGGCTTCAATGATGGCTGGACAGAACCAAAATATATACACGAGCAAAGTTACCAAAAAATGATAAAAAGACAAACATGTGGAATTAAGTTAAGCTAAGTGCCGATCCTGTCTTCATTCCAGGCGCAGCCCAATGTCGCTTCACGTTCGGTTTACGTTTCATTTGAAGTCCGCTATTGTATGAACAGCGTACGTAGCACCGTAAAAGTTTGGCGCAAGCATAAACTTTAAGAAACTGGGTTAACACGCCAAGATATGGCTAAAGAGATCGAATGATGTTGTCGGCGCTGCGCTGGCATTGTTTTTGTTGTCGCAAATCTGTCTCAAGTTTCTTCTTTCTCCATACGCTTCTTCACAATTTTAATTCAATCAAGATTTATGCCGCAGCTAAAAATTTCCATCTTAAGTTTCGTTCCTTGCCTTTACAGTAATCTTCAAGCCATTTTCATAATTAAACACCTGCCCAGAACTCGCTTAGAAGATTGATCACCAGCAGCTATCGAAAGTAGTCGCCCTTGTCAACAATGTACTGCTTTTGTACCTTTTTTCTTTGTTTATCTAGCAGATATCGCCGCTATCAGTTTCGACTTACCGAGCAGTGACTTTGATACGCGAAGATACATCTGGCAAAAAGCGTCCGATTCAACATTTTGTATTTCTTTCTATAAAACGCTAGCAGTAACCTTAAAACACCAACCAACAACTTCTATTCCCAAATCGTTTCTTCGCAATCATTTGGCCGTTTGGCACGTACTCATCGCCATGTAAAGGCTTATTCCGTTTGTCCGTCTCTCGATCGCCGTGGTGTTGGTCGTGAATAGTAGCGAACCAGTTACAACTATCGCTATTTAGGTATCGGCGAACTGCTCTCAACCGTGTAAATAGCGTCTGCTATACAACTGCATGAGCTAAGGAAGCACCGAAATGTTACGTATCCATATCGACATACCGATGGATTGTCGCCAATCAATTGGTACATATTATCAATCAGCTTGACGTTGAGAACGATCAGATAAACAAGGAGCAAACATGGGTACCAGTAGCGAGGAATAAGAAAGACATATATCACCGCGTAGACATCATCAGAGGGGTATGTACCATCATTGTTTCAGGTCATTTGACTGCTGCCACAACTATATAGCTGTTATCTACTGGTGATTTATTTTAGTCGAACAAGCTCACTCTAATGATATGAACACTGTTCTTCGTGGCGTATAAAAAATGGGTTGACGTCTTGTGATGATTTCCGCTGGTAATTCAACATAATAATGGTACAATAAGCTAGATGGTGTTCCGGGATGTTCTTCCACCAACACTGAATGTGAGGATCAATGGATTAAGTCAGCGGACGTTAACGCCAACAAGCACGGAAACTGTGAAAGGTGACTTATGATGCCACGACAATGGCATATATAGAAGTAAACCACTGTGAACGATTGCGAGCTTCATCTGCCTAAAAAGACCTGGGAAGATTACTCGTCACCGGCACTAATCGGAGTCACAGGTCGACTGGTCATCATCAAAAAAGCAACCAATGATGTTCACGACGTCGTTCTGTGAGGTCTGTCTTGATCACTCTAGTCAATTGTTGGGTCACTGAAAAAGGCGTTTGGTGAGGTAACTGCAAATGGGTAGAACTTTTACAAGCCTTTAGTATAATCCCCTATGTTAGGAGTTTTATATCCGGCATCGCCGTTAGACATTCCATCTGATCGCTGGCTGGCTCCCAGCACAGAACAAACTCTGTCTATGCACGGGTTCGAACTTACCTCCCCCCCCCCCACGAAATACAACCAGCAAAGTTCAAAGTGTCACGCTCATGCGAATCAATGCTATCCTATTTTTTAAATCCTAAACCTTTAACTGTGAGTAAACTATGTCATACCTGCGGTCGTAGATAGAAATTGAATTTAGAATATGAGAGTGTGTACGCGTTGTTCGCTACGGCTGTAAAACCTTTATACTACCAACTATCCACTATGAGTAAGGATTTTTTTTTTAAAACTAGATCGCCCCGTGTTTTGACTGGTCAAGTATTCTAACTTGTTTAATTAGAGCTGAATTTGGAGTTAATTTACGTTATAGGAAAGATTAGAATCGGATACTGATAGATGGACATTACGCTTTAGCAATTGATAAATAGATTGCATCGATCCTATGTAGCATCCTGTGTAATATAGTTCGTGGACCGAATAAGATAAGGCGAAAAATAGAATAGTTTATGCCGGAAAAGAATTATTTTCGTCGGATTCCATGAGCTAACAACTTCAAAATGATTCACTACCATCTATTTTCCGTCTGACGATTCCTTCTATAGTACTAGAACATTCTAACAGCTATCTCTAAAGACAGGTGTGGTCAAGGCCCTCGTATTCATACAAGGAACCCTCCAGTTCCTAATCAAAATTGACCTGAGCGTGAATGTTTCTACAAAAACAGATCGAGCTTTCATTAAAACGATGAGTTTTCATCAATTTTATTGTAAGGTTTTTATGTAAGATTTTACTAACACTGCAGATCGGTTGGCTTGGTTCCTCATTCCTTACTTTGCCTTGCAAGGCGCACTTCATTGAAGCACAATGTACTAGAACGACGCATTGGCCTCGAATGCCGTTAACAATATAAATGGGTACATGTAAAAGGTTCTAGAATCGGATCCTTTTCAGCGTTTAAATCAGTGTGACATAGGTCGTTACAGGGGTTTGATAGATAGAAGTGCGACTTAATTATCTCTTACTGGCGACCCAACTGTTCTGTTGGGTTTTCTCAAGTGTAGTTGTATATGATTCCTCTATGACTTGGGTAGGTGGCTAATTGCATGAGAATTTACATCGTCTCAAGGTCAATGGTCCGACACGTTCGATTTAATTAGACGTACATTGAGCATGATAATTAGAGGACATACATCAACAAGTTGATCCGCCTTGGGTTCAGCTACCTTGTGGGTGTTTATTTTTATCATGCATAATGGGAAGGATGGAACAACATACCCTTTTTCTCCATTTCTCTCTACTAGGCCCGTGTCTAGGCTTATAGTAAGCCCTTAGTCCGAGGCATCGTCCTGTGTCGTTTAATAGTAAGTGTTTTGAAGAAATTAGTCACCTGAGTGAAATATTTTATGCAACAAAACTACTGGTTTTTTAGTTTCTACAGTAATTCTATTAGAGTTTGATATTACGCCATTCATTGACAGGGAAGATATAGATGATGGTCAAAATGCTAGTCGTTGAGAGAGATCTTCGCCTTTGTTTGACGGCCTGCAAAGTGCAACTCCTCGAGACGACCAAACTCATCTCTTCTACTGGCGTCAGCAGGTCTCATAGTAGCTAGTATAGCGGATGCTTTAGACACCGCTGCTTCGGAAGGGCTATGATAAGGCGTAAGCCATGAGCTACGATGAGGTTCCGGTCTGTATAGGACGGTCCCGTATAAAAAGGTCGACTTCTTAATTGCCAAGACTAAGATCACAAGGACTATGCTGATAAGAACTTGTAAGAGTCACACGTACGCCAGCTTACATTGAGCCGCAACACTAACAATATTTAATTTTATTCGAGAAAGAAGAAATATTGATAAATCATGTTTGATTTCGATTGTGTTCAATTGTACGGGAGCAATTTTCCGCTAAAGGAGGTTCTACGCGTACCAGGCGTTATGACAAAATGGGTAAATTATTAGTAACAATTAAGGAGTAAATACAGTAAAATAAATAAGCTAAGTTATCTTGTGAGTCTGCATAGTTATAGGTACAGCCCAGCGTAACGAGTATTCGAAAACGTCCACTCTCATTTCTTGAGTCTCTCAATATGTAGGAGTTCGTCGGTGAACAAAGAGCGCACTTACTTTGTTATGTACAGGTATAGAAACAGCAGCCACTGGCTCAGAACCGACATCCATTATATTTATTGTATATCTCAACAAAATGTTACACCATTCATTTTGATCATCACCTACATATTATAATCCTCGCCAAAATTTAGCTTTACCGCTTTGGTCTTTTCATGCAGAACTCTATTTGACTCGTAGTAGTTTGCGTACAATACTACGTGCATTCAAGAACGGTGGCGTTTTCAAAGGGTCAAGCCACCCGGCCACTATAATTCATAGGACCAGACCATCCACAAGTGGAAATTAGCCAGCTCGATCTTTTTGCTAGCCTGAGTTTAATAACTGTCAGCTCAGCCTGATCGCTGTCAGACGCTGCTGAATCAAATAAGCACGATGTCTATCTGCAGTTGTTAAGCGCTTGATCTGAAACAGAGACGTTTCTACCCGGGCTCAAGTATGTTACGCGTCGTGAACGCGTGGGTCACGTCCCTTCCGTCAAGGTGCCCATCGAAACGCTAGGCTCTATCCTCCTAATTTAGCCCTTTTAAAAAATTGGATTTTTAACTAGTAGAGCGTTCAGATTACTGGTAAATAGAAAATTGCACCCAATTGAAGGCGTAGCTTAACTACAGATTATACATCTGCCGGTTGAAATGGGATGCTGGCCAAGGACATGTCGAGGTCAAACATGTGATCTGAGATAACTTCAGCTAACTTTAAACAGAGCATATAAATAGGTAACTAGCAAGTATTAGATGGCAAGTACACTAATCATCCAGCGAAATCCGTAAAGTTGGTACTGGCACAAATGAATCTTTAAAAAAGGCTAATTATACAGCGGTATTAAAATATTTAACTTGTATTGTTCGTAAGTGTAAGATACAACATTGGTGTATCGGACTACGACTTCTGCAATCGTCTCATAGCCATAAAACGCACTGGATAACCAGGTAAATATATAAACCGGAATCAATTCAAACCCTAGAGAATAGATACCATTTTAATAGTGAATATCCAATTGTACCGACTGCGTCAATATAGTCGATGAAATTATAGAGAATTATTATTTGTATTTTATTACTCTAATTATATTATTGTATATTACCAGTAGAATCGTCTGTCTGATTTGTATTGCGTTTGCGTATTTAATTATATCTCAAAACTCACAGAGCTGTATGTTGAGGAACCACTTGTTTACACATGAACAGTCACAAATACCCATTTTGTTCTACACAAATAGATGCCGCCTATCCACTTCATTGATCATTTTCACAACTAACGCCCCCCTGTGCTTAAAAATATAATATATAATAGAAACGCAGCCTTTGCACCGAGCTGAGTGCGAGCGTCTCCGTCGAACGGATGAAAGTCCGCTAGATCATGAGCAGACATGTGAAATCTGCCATGTCTGCAGATATTTGTAAGGCTTAATGTATCTTGTACGTTTGCTGCCCACTACGGGATGAGTGATCATCGACTTCAACACATGTGTTGAGTATCGGAGTTTTAACATCTCCACGAGTAGTTCAGTGAATCAGTCAGTTGCCTGCTATGGTAACAGTGAGGCGTTCTTTTCGCGTGCCAGAAAGCCCCAAGAGTTAACTCACCGCACGAAGCTGTATGCGCTTTCGTTGTTGTAATCGTACATCCCACATGGCAATATGAAATATCGTTATTGACTAACATTATAAATGAAACCAGTGGTACATACATGTATCTTTGTACGTGAAATCGTGTACGCGCACCACGTTATCCAGTTGTTCTGAATACTAAGCAAGGTATAAAATATGTGGCGACCAAAACTCGGTCCATGACATACGGAGTAGGAGTTCAGAGGGGTCCTGGACTCGCACGGCCTGAAACCTGCAAGTCGTTGAATTAGATCTGCGCAGTTTGTTTTTACTTAGTTCGGTGATTACAGTTACTATGTACTGACCAGAAATGAATTAGCGGTACCAAATCGTTTGTTACCGCTAACCTCAGTTGCCCTTTGCTTCCATAGTCGCCATTGCCACGAAATGCATGAATGCCCAGAGATAATCATTTAACAATTTTCAAGGCTTTGTTATTTCTTCTGCACTTTTGCTGTCACCACTCGGACATATTGTCTTCTACATGCTTCTTGAAACACAATAGGCCCTTTGGCCGACGTCGGCCGATGCAGTGAATGAAGTCACCCACACCGAAAAGAGTAGGTTGAATGAGATGAATAAAAAAGTAACCACTTTATCAAGTCAAATGGGGTCCTTTGCGAAAAACGATGGACTTCGAACAGAAAGGACCTATTCAGACCAACGTTCCGTATGCTGTGGCCTCTTCTCGCCGCGCGTCAGACTTTGGCGTCTGATCAGCTTGCAGAAAAAATTACAGTATCTTTTCTCATATGTCTGAATCATAGAATAAGCAACCTAGTGCTGGTAGTTGTGTCTCACTGAGCCTCACCATATGAAAATAATAAATAGGGTATATATGTTCGTACACATATCGGACGATTAACTTACTATGATATGAGTCATTGTAGCGGAACATTTGGATACTAAGCTACCCAGTTAGCTGAAAATAAGCTTTCTAGCATTGTTCTCTTCGCTGAACGTTGTACTGTGCCGGCATCAATAGATCACATATGGTGATGCTCTACATCGTTCACTTATCCGCATCTTCCTGAGTTGTAATAAAGACTGTAGATTTCCGGTCAGCGCATTAGCAACAGTCTTCCATTTCATAACGTTCGTAATGGAACGGGTTCGTAGAATTTCGATGTCATATACGATGATGCCACAGTATCAAAAAGCTTTCCATATGGAAACAAAAATATCGGAAATCAAAAAGCTGGAGCCTATGAATAAACAGCAGGTGCCGTCAAACACAAACAAACAGGGGCCGTCA
>NW_019214290.1:38876-76183 GCF_002532875.2 Varroa jacobsoni
AATCTCCTTTATGGCACGGTAAAGTGTAACCCAATGTAGCCATAAGATCCGTTCTACCAAAAACACAAGAATTACGCAAGGACCCTAACGATCTAAGATATTGCATTGGCTTGAGAGAAGGTGGGAACTCTTAGAGACCTGCGCGGCATAGACAAGTGCGGCCAGCGAACATTGTACTCTAGACAGATTGCGCTATGGCTGTATTCAGATATCCCGAACGCCATCGTGTGAAAATGCGTCCAGACGTTGGCCCGCGTAAGAGTAGCGTGAGCGATTCAAATTTATTCAAAACATATGTTAAATTGAGATATTGTGTCAGGTCCACATATATATATATGGACCGCGCGATGATCATTCTCAAATGTAGAGTTTCGTTTGAAGAAGCAATATTTTCCTATATATATATACATTGATATCTTGAAGTCTAGAAGGCCTGGGAGCAGGTCTTACGCTAGATCATACCAAGGCAGTTTTTGTAGCAGTAGAAACCTCTCGGCCTAAACACCGTCATGATCATTGTTGTTTTTACTATAGATAAAATTTTCATGCCACAACCTGGATCTGCATTATCGTAATGCCCGTCACAAACATGTACACAGAACTATTATGTAATGAACATCTCATTTCGACTACAAGTTCTATAATTAGCTTTCGGTATTACTCATTCAGCATTATAATTAGTATCATAGCTCTCATTATAGCAAAAAGAGCCTAGGGCGAACTACTGCAAGATCTTTGAATAGACTAGGTGTCGACGTGTCTCCCACTGAGCTTTGCGAAGATAGTGAAAACCTTGGCAATCGCCTCGCTTAAACGTGCGTTCACTAAATGAGGTTTGCGCATTTTCAAACACATCTGGCCGCTCAGGTCGGTGTCGACTTTTTTTTTAAAGAGTCCTTGTCTATCGTTGCTGTTGCTGAAATGCAACGGTCTGCATAGACGTACGTCATATATATACATTTAGGTAGAGAAAGATAGTCCAGTGTTAATTGCCGAGACTAATGCTAAATAATCCCCATAGGTTTGGGTATCATCCATTAGATACATCCTTTCAGGCCACTAATCTACCAGCTTCTGTTACTCGTGTCTTTCTTCCATCGCTCATACAGTGGCCGCGAGCCTCTTAGGACCTCTCATCTGATAATACTGCTTAGCCCGTTTGCCGGCGGCGTTGTTCATGCCACCTTGCCTATCATCAGATAACTAACGTAATGATATAACCCGCTATTGTACGTTCATGTTTTTTGATTCTGGCTCGCCGGATCGACAACAACAATGACAAATTACAAAGGGGAGACTCGAGAAAGCCACGGTAGTATAGGCAAACCAGAAGGCGGTGAACGCAACGAGATTAGCAGCTCATCCTCAAATAGTATAGCAAAACTTTTTGCAAATTCAGATTTCCACTCCACACCCTAGCAGCTATTTCGGTGAGCGACAACGACACCACACTGTTTGCTGTACAGTGGCCCCCGCGGCCAACGTTTACAATACTACAACCGTTTCCCAGTTATGGCTCCTAGTTTTTTTTACGCTGCAGACCGGATGAGCAGAACTGACGCTGACCGGCGGCGCCCAAAGCTGCAATTGTTACTCGGCCCTTAGCGATCAGCCAGCGGTCAGCAACGATCAACTAGAACCTTTGTCATTGTTGCTTTCATACGTTGGCTTTTGAGGACGTCAGAAGGAGTATCTGTGGTCCGGTGAGAGCCCGCGTCCGCCTGAAGCCTGCATACGTAAATACATGCATGCTCGTAGCTTCATGCGTACGCTGCGCTACTACCAGCAACGGTCGCGTAAAGCAACGAGAGTATCAAGGCAGACATGGCCTTTAGGGATGTCAGTGGAATTCGTCTACTCAACCAGATTAGGGTTGATATCGCTGGGCGGCTGACGAGCGGGCGGTCTTTATGTTCCTTAGCTTTTGCTGCCCTTATTTTTTTTAAGAAGATCACGGTCAAGTTGATGGAGACGCTGATAGTGGCTGTCGGGGCCGGTGAGCGAAACAAACTTCCAATATCTGTGAGGATGAGTCGTGCCTTCTGTGGCACTGTATCTAAAATTTATGTTTTTCGGGCCTCCGTCAATCGTTGGACGGTCCAGGCTTGTTAGGTTTTTCTATCTGACTATTAATTGTGTCGACTTATGTTAGCCTGCTAAGCAATATATCATGCCTTTGCAGCTATAGTAGAAATAGTTTTGAGCGCGGAAACTCTTTCGGACCTGATGAACATCCTTATTTCAAAAGCTGAGCCCAGAGACAAGTGTATGGCATATACGCTTTGCATTATATATACGCATGCGTAATTGAGCCTTCAATCCAAGCATGTTTGGGGAACATCTTTTCTTGTTGCGGGTTAATGCTGTACTATCGAAGCAGTTAGACGTTCTAGCATGGAGCTGTAATCATATAGAAAATGAGGCGACTTTTCCCCTTGGCCTATTATTCAAGCCTGCTAGAGAGTAAGCTATATCGTACGTTAAAACGCAAACCGTCATAATTATGTGTTGCTTTCGTTCTACTAGAAAGTTATATTATTGAAGCAGATACTATTTACCGTTCAGGCCGGACGACTAGGAGCTCCGTGAGAATATTGTCTAGTTATAAAACTCAAACACGTGTTATGATTACGTATTGGCCTTTTAATATGAACGATGCTTCTATTGACTGTGGCCTAGAAATAGGACTTAAGGCAGACACAATCTGTGCAGGGCATTCGAGTGATGTGTTCGTACAAATAATCCACCCGTCAACGGGAATCATTCGAATCCTGTGTCCCTTTCGACATAAGGAAAACACTCGTTTAAAACAGAATTAACTCATTAGAAGCTGACCAATCAATACCGTCTAATCAATAAACCAGAAGCTAGATAGGTGAAGTAAAATTACCTTTGTTCTGGTTCCTTGTTTGGAATATGTTGGGTACAACACTATAATTCGATTATCTAGCTCTGAGCTACGCATCTAGGTACCTGTACACTGAGAACGAAATCTCTCAGACTTCGTCTCAGAAATGATTCACTTATCTAGCTGACCCCCACGTTAGGAAAGAGGAGTTTAAAAGTAGTTATTGTACGTAAGCAAACGCGCTATGTGTTTATGCAAGTTATTTCTAGCCCAGCATTTAATGTGTGAAAGCTAAATCTCGATCATTTAATCTGTATAATGGTGTATATATACCTGTGTGTATATATTACAACACAGCACGGAACTTTTCTAGTTAGGATATTAGCATACAAGTTAGAGGTAAACAGTGATGTTACATAGAAGACCTATCCTTATCTTTGTCACACGGAAGCTATGCTATTGTGACGGAACGCATCAGTGAAACGAGACAGCGCAGCCTTCGAATGAGTTCAAGCTTTTTTCTTAAGCTCTCTAATTCCTAGGACACGCCTGCCTAAATTCCGGCCATACCTTCGCATGTAACATTCCTTTGCATACAGTAATGCCACCTTTGCACGTCCTTGATGCCCGAGATGTTGACATATTTCGAGGGCAGAAAAGCGAAACAAGCACAGGCATCATCCTGAAACCAACCGTCTTCGATGGTGTTTGTAACTTTTTTTTAATTAAAATTTGGCTTAACAATTTGGTAAATATTGTATTTCCAGAAAAATCTTATTGATATAATTCAGCTCATGATTGAAAAGCATTTACCTCTAAAAGGATAATGAACAACAAAACGTGCGGCGTCCATTCAGCGTAGCGACGTTACATAAGCATCTTTCTAGCTCTCAGTGGAAAAAGTACTCGGGAGTCAAAGGAAGCATTGGTTTGTATCGAGTCAGTATGGTAAACATGTTGCAGAAGTGACGCATTATACTTTCCTTCGTAACTAATAGACTAAGCTTTTTTTAAAGCAATCGGCATAGTGCATACTGTGATAATATGTTGCAATCGCCAACATTTGACCGGGCCATTTCTCCATAAGTAATTTCTTCCGCTTGAGCTCAAAAGCCAAAAGATGCAAATCAAAGCAGAAATATGCACCACCCCATTGAGCAGGTCGTTTGCATTGGCGGCCAAGTCCTTACTTCCTACCGGACCGTTTGCTACCTATGTATTGTGACTTTGTCACATCATTTCTTCTTTTTGCCGCCTTGTGAGACTTCGAGGATCAGGATTTGGATAGATCTTAGTTCCTTCGCCGGTAATCATTCTCATTTGTGATTATACAGATTCCTGTTGCTTTTGCTGGAGGTAGGTAGCGCTGACACTGCCATTGCTATTACTGCCCTTATGAAAACAAGATGGCTGCCCGCCCTCTGCACCTCCTTGTCATGACGATAGCAGCTTCGTCGATCCATTTGATAACGTATGTATATTGGCTAAAGTGTTTCTTGCGTAAGCGGCGTTACCAGTCTTGTCTTGCTGCCCAGTGGCCTCCCGAGTCCATGGTAAGAAGGGACCGGCGCTAACAAAAGCGGATTAGAAGCTGTACAGGTGTTTAGTCTGGCTAACGAATAGACATCGAATTACGTGCATCGTGTGCAAAATGTATGATACATAGGCAATAAGCACGCTGACACACCTGACGGCGACATGCACGAGGTGACGTCATTGAGCTTTTTTCCGCGTACTATGATGTGATTTCGCAGACCCTCATCGAAACGAACCGAAAATATATATGTACGCTTATTTCTTTTAGCCGCTAAATAACTTGAGGAGGAATCACTCCGCTTCGCTGTTCGATACTCATAATGTCTACATCTTACATAGTAAGATTACAAGGTAAGGTAAATAGAAGGCGCGATACCAGTTTCACGCGCTAAATGCATTATGAACACAATTGCTTCTATAACAGCGTAGCCGTTCCATCGAAATTATCTGGCAGTTAGTTAGTGCACGTTCGTTAGCAATTAAGCAAATTCAGAAGGTAAACCTAAAAAAAGGCCCCTATTTACAAACAAACAGGCCTGCCACGAATCATTAACGGTAACCTACGTAGTTTGCTCCAGTTGCCCGAAATGTGAGTATATCACTGACAAATACTATCTATCAAATGTCATCGTTTAGTTGGTCTCTGTTGCGACAAGATTTCGAAGCTCGCATGGAGATTTCCCTAATTAACCAGCCCAGCGCCGCCTCAACACAGTGAAAGCGTCCGGGGTTTGTCAAAAGCAAATGAGCAACAATCAGACTCACCGGCGGTCGATCTGTCTGTCCGATTTCTGCCTTCTCTCGAAACAACTCCCTCCAGAGGGAATTAGTGAGAGAGTCAATGAAGGATAACTCTATAGGATAATGAATAATCTCATTTGTAGGTACTTGTTTATGAGACGGGACAATACACTGATACTATGAATTTTAGTATCGAGAAAAAGGTGATCAGATGACGAGAGAATGGTGTGACTTTGCAGGCGGATTACTTATCGTTCTTTATTTTAGGATTTGCTTATAACAAACTCTGTGATATTGTTGCTATAATGATGTTATCATCACAGAATTGATGCACGTTAGATGGCCTGTTAAATGTCCTATGATTATACTTTACGCAAGGCTCTTACATGAGTCGGTAGACATGAGTTCGATAGGACAAGGCGTTTTTAAAACAGATCCCTTACGCAAGAAGTAATCGTACGAAAAAAAAAAAAGCAACGAATGATTAAAGCCCAGCGTGCGACTAGAGAAAAGGCGACTGTAGACGATTGTTTCCACTAAGGGAAACCCATAGAACAATAAAAAGTAACAAAAGAAATAAATGCCAATATTATTACCATGAATATCACTACTTGCGTTTACTGGTCAATTACGAAGATCTAACGCCTTTTTAGCTTTATCAACGTCTGAGCATTTGCTTAGACACTGTGGCGGGTTATATGTCATCGTACTAAAACGAATCTCTAATAGAAAGCTTTGCAGAACAAGCGATAGATAAAGCTAGCATTAGTTCACAGTGATGAGAGACGCTTTGTAAATGGGTACACAGGAAGTAGAAAGGGCACTAAAAGTACAGGAAGATTTCGAATGTGATCGGCATATTTATAGTATTTACGACATTTATACTGAAAACGATTATTCTAGCCGCTCGAGCAGAATGGGTCGGTGAGCACCAGTATCTATCTTCAGCTATTCCGATGCAGCCCAGACCCATTCTCCCAAAGTAGTGTTATCAAATGCCACATTTTCTACCAGAAACGATGTATTTCGATCGTATATACACTAATATGACCATTGTTACATTAGCTTTGTGCTATAGACAGAGGCTGTGCTCATAGAGCTGAAAGTTTATTGACGTTTTTCGAGGCAGGACAAAAGGCTTAACTATGATTAACGGCTGTCCTATATATTATGGAGGTAACAGTGGATCAATGGTTTTTAGTTAAATCGTCCGCGCTACCCATTGATAATAGTATAGTTGGAAATGCAGATCGTTACGATTACGGATTCTACACGTACATATCAATGTCATTCAGTTGCCACCTTTTATTCTGATTAATGAACTATCCGGTCGTTTCTCCTATTATACTACTATTATTATATATAGTTGTCTGTCGTGCCTTCCAATTTTTTTAATTTTATGGATCAGTGGAGATATTCGCACGGGGAGCCCTTATACATTTTTTCATAACTCTATCACCGATTTATTTTCATTTATACCAAGATCCAGCCGTTCCCTGTGTTCAAGAGGCGAGCATAATGCACGGCTTATACCCATGAGAACTTCCTTAGTTCTTTCATAACACCGCCGCCCATATGTTATAGTCACGTATGTCAAATTTTCAAAAAAATACCACCTTCAAAAAACGTGATGCCATCCACTTAAAGCAGCTTACGGTGCTCACATACATTTGTAATACTCCGACGAACGAAAGTAATATGCAGTCTAGAAATTGACACGTTTATAGCAACATAGTAAAAGAAAAAACATGATAGTTCGGAAGAGACTATGGGTAATTTTCGCACAGGCTCTTGTCGATAAGCTAAAATTTTCAGGTTTCATGTCCTTCGAGTTTAAAATGCATGCTTAAAGTATGCTTAAAGCGTCTCGGTGACTATATGATGTACGAGATCTTAAAGGCGCTAGCATGTGAATGCTATGAACGTGGCCTTACCTTTGTCGTTTCTCATAAATTTAACGTAACCAGGCTCGGCAAATAGACGTAGCGCGAATCTAACCAGCCACACGTCTTAAAATTAGTTTTTAATCAATTCCCTCTCTCACGCACATACACACACTCTCTCCTATATATATATATATCGGATCAACGTGCAGTCTATCCGTACCCCATACATCACACGGTCCGATACTTGATATTAGTCTACCTCTCGCCACAGACCATATAGCATACCTGTTATTTCATTCGTATCGACGGTCACAGAATAGGTCGGCTCTCAGCTTCTGTTTACTTACCTAACATTTTTACGACAGCCCTCTTCGAACCACCACCGGTGTGTCTGGGCGTTTTGCAACTTGTCCGTATACTCCCGTTTTCATCACGGCAGCTCTGCTGCTGTTGCTGCAACTGTTGTCGATTATGCTGGTGATGCTGTCGGGTATCTGGCGAAACGTCACCCCTGGTCCCCGCACTCGCCGATCTTCTCAGCTGCAAACCGATGAGCACATACAGAACTACGATGACGGTTAGCGGCATGATAAAAAATAGTACCGTTGATATCAAGAACATGTTCGGTAGAAAATTATTCACAACTGTACAGATGCCATCCTCGTTTAAACCATACTGTGCAACGATCGGATAGGCACTCGTCGCTGCAGCAATCCATACGATTAAGATGGTCTTCACAGCGCGTTCCAATGTTGACACTCTGAAAACAATGAGCTGGTGTTGCGCGAGTACATTCGTTATATATATATCTATATATATGTATATAAGCTATATAGCTTCCAGCCGCTAAGCTTACAGGGGAAAACGACGTGAAAATAACACTAGCAAAAACTAGGGTGCCAATTAGAAAGGTCGACCGCCAGTTAATATTGAATTCTGCCTAAACAATAACTAGCTGCTGTTATGCGGATACCTGCTATCGTCTGAAGCGACTCCTAATTACGCATTTTTAACAACATCAATTTCCTAATAATTACTATAGGTATGGGCGTGTATGCTGGGCGTAAAACTGCTTCTTATCGAATTTACCTGTGTGCCCTGAGCGGGTGACAGATGGCGACGTAACGCTCCATAGTGAACGCTGTTATTGTAAGTATCGAAGCGTCCGTCGCCGTCTCTGACAGAAACCCTCTTGCTATGCAGAACGTATAGCTGACCTTCTGTTCGGACGCCCATAACTGTATGGTATCGTTTGGCAAACCCAGCAACAGTAAAAGCAAGTCCGAGATTGATAACGAGAATAGGTAGTAGTTCGTTGCCGTATGCATGTACCGATTGAGCGCGATTACAAGACATGTGCAGATGTTGCCAAACACCCCCGTGATGAAAATCACACTATAAAAAATAGTCATGGTGATTTTCTCGGATATGACACGCTCGTCCTGCATTTCTGCTTCGGCCGTTGTTACGAAGTGATTGCTGCTGTTTAATACGGATACCGCCATCGCCAACAGCTCCTCGCTAAGGTTTCGCTGAGCAATAGTGCTTAGGTTACCACCCGCCATCATGGCGAACAAGGCCATAGTGATGTTGTTTGACGCTGGCCGTAAATAATGGCTATGTTCTTGAGCAGGCTCCATGCTCGTCTCTCTATTTAGCACGGTATAGTTGTCGATTAAGTATTGTGCAGTAGAGGGTGGCTCGAGGAAGCTACCCAAGTGCAGATCCTCCAGGTTAGGTACAGCCTGACAAACTTTCAGTACGGCACGGTGATTATGGAATGTTGGGATGCTAATCCCAGAATGTTATCAAATCTGTTACTTGGTTGACTACGATGATATCAATTCTCGTATTTTCTTTGAACGTTAAATGTACACCGTCCTCGGACACGCTAGAAGACTGCTACGGATATTTCACACCGAGCTTAGGGAAGCAGTGCACGGAAAACTCCTCTGATTCAACACAGCCGACTTGATATCGAATTGACATTATGAAATTGAGGTATCCACAACGTTTTTAGGCACTGATCTTCACTTGTCCACAAAACTGTCATTGCTGAATTTCGCATTGAAGGTATATTTACAGCCTGTACGAGAACTAAGCTTCACAACGTACCACTATAGTTCACACGGCTGAATGATGCTTAGAACGATGCACTGTCCTTGAGCCACTACACTTCAAAGAACTCTCTTTGAGTCAGCACCGATTTTTCACGTTTTTCCGGCTAGCAGGTCACAGCTTGCGCTTCCCACGCACCCAACTCTCTAATTGACGAGGTACTTTCGACCCTTTTACTACTGCGTATTTTAGCCGTTCTCTTGATTGGCCGATTCAGAGGTATATCTATTTTTGCTTAGCGAATTTCTGTATTGTTTGCAGAACTGAACTGAGCAAGAGCTGAATATGACTTAGAGAAATGCTGTTTTTTGTTTCGTTGTGTCGTCATTATTAGTTAACGTTTTACACGACTGCTATACATTCTGCTATCTGTTCTTTACACGTAGTCGTTATCCTTTCGATTGTGTCATCCCGGGACTAGTTGGGCTGTTTGTTTACCCATGATAACCGTCTCTCCAGTGACAAAACCGTCTATATGTACTGTAACTTAAAGAAACCCTGTCCTGCTCAACGCTGCTTCATTTAATTTCTTTGAACTGCGATAGAAATAATCTTCGAAGTATTCGTAACTCCTGCCGCTGCCGATTTTCCACCCGCTCGCCTGACAGGTGATAGCTTGGACGTCCTGGGGCGACGATATCGACGTGTTAGGTGTAGCAACCGTGGGCATTTATCGGCATCTTGCGTTACGTTATACCGCTATTGACAATTCATTTTAACAGTGACTTTGGTCAAGTAGAAACATAGCAGCTTATTGCTTTCTGGTTCAGATTTTCCTGAGTGCTGGATATTGACGTGTCGAACGCTTCTGCCATAACCGAAAGTATTTCCCTACGTCGGTTAGAGGCACTTGTTTCGCCGTTATGCGTTATTGTTGCTGTTGCGTATGCTACTACAAATCGTCGAAATGGCCAAACAAAGTGTCAAAAGGGAAACTTTTGAAGATAAACTGTACTCAGGTCACCTAGCAGCCTATTGGCAGCCTCGTACTCGGTGCGGCACATACCTAACTCACCTTAAACAGGCACTGATAGGATTTTGGGCGAGGTCAGGCCATGTGGCCAGCCCAGATCACGGAATATTGAAACTCAATTAGGAAGTCTTTGTTCGAATTTGGTAAAAATTCCCTCCTAGTTCAAAGTAGGCCTGTGAGCTTAATATAACTTTTAGATAAGCGATACATATTTCTAGTCAACGACGGCGCTTTGACGCATGTGGAAAGTCATCGTTGGTTAAAAGAAGTCATTAGCGTCAGGAACAGCGTCAGCGTACACTGCAATAATGCTCTAGGGTCGAAATAGTAATCTGAGCAAAAAACTATCATATTTTTAGCTTTGACAACTTCAGACCCTGTATGTTTTCATCGGAGTTCAAAACTTTCAACCTTTTAGCCTGTCGTTTTAACGCTGTCAGAAATCTCTTCTGTCTACTGGAGACGCTCCGTGGTACAAGGGTTCGTATCGGGATGCGCAATTTTTCTTGACGACTTGCAAAACCCCGATTGACGGTTGCCCAACTAAGGATAGAATAGGTTGGGTTCTTTGAACCGCGACCATCGAATCAATAACGAGTAATCAATAGCCTGGAGGCCGAATAATGCTTTGGGATTTCGATAATTATTCGGTAATGGAGAGAGTGGTAAATGTCTTCTAAATGCCGCTATCTGCTTCGGTCACTCACAAAGGACAACGTAAACGCCGCGTTATATCCATCACCGTGGTACAATTGATCATACGCGAGCTTCGTTCGCCTTCTTTAACGGATAACTTTTATTTGACCCGAGTCGACACCTATCGTCGTCTGTACACAAGTTACCAATACTTTCTTTTCCTGAGGCCCTACGCTATCCGAATACCGGAAAACGGAACTTCGTTGTAAGAATAACACACGCTTGTACGCGTTGTACACTTCAAGTGCATAATCTTCCTTTTGAAGAATGTTTCGAAGCGCCCTCAACAAAGATATGGCTCCTTATTTTCTTTACCAGTTAATCTGTATTATATGCATAGCCACTAGTGGACAATTAACAATTAAAAGTTAATGCTCCAATGGCTATCAATGACGTGCAGAAACTACATGTAAATACTTCTATGAAGGGCGCTGATTACTTAGGCTGATTCTGGTAACAGTTCTGCCACAGACAACTCCAGCTCAAATGCCAAGATTTTGAGCCAACTCGGATCCCCTTCGCTTAGGGGTTTACCACAACCGTATGAAACTATTTCGTTTAGTATTCCGTAGTATAAGGACCGCTGGACTGGTCCTACCGAGCACAGGTATTATGCGTCCTTGTCAATACACCAAAACAAAATGACCCGCAACTTATTAGCACCAACTAAAATTATATTCGCCTATCACAGATAAACGAAAAGTACAAACAGAAAAATTGAACGGTTTAGAATCGTAATCTTTAGTGCAGTCTTACAAACGCGAGTTCAGTCATTGTCCTTGTTAATGATTTACGTATGAGCGACGCTGAGACAAACGTTGCCGATTGATTCCGCGCGCTATAAAACGATTAGAAAAAAGTTACTTAATTCTCTTCGTTGTACTTAACAATGCACTGGCACCTTCCATAGCTGGTTTTTTTCTTCACAGTTCACACACCTCGATACTTATAGCGGCCTATTGGTACTGTCGCTACTATTGCAGGACACTTTCCCTGCGTGCCTACCTTTCTCCCGCCGATCGTGTAGCTACAGCTAGCCTCAAGCAACGTGCCTTGCTTAGGGTCGCAATCTTGTTGAGAAGCTTAAAAAAGCCTTTAACTTCTGAGACAACTACTATCAGTGTTGTCAGATCACCGGTATAGTGAGCGGCGATTATCGTTACCAATCGCGCTAACGGAGTAACTAGCACAGTTGCAATTGCTTCGACAAGTCCAACATTTGCGGTCACAGACACACACAATAGACTGCGACAGATAAACGAAGTCAAATGGATGGACATACACAAGAATATCCTAAGTGTTTTCGACCCTGGTCAGTGTCTTCTCCGAATCAGCGTTAGCAGAACTGTTGGCAGTAGCGTTGCCTTGAGTCGCTGGCCATTTTGACCGTTACTTCGTATGAGATCTGCCTGATGATCTGGTGGCGGCATTCAGTGCTTCGACAAGAACTAAGACAGACTCACGAGCAGTAGTTGTTGCTCTGGCGGCATCAACAGGAGTAGTAAAAATAGCAGAAGAACCATAAATTGTCTCTCCACTACAGCAGGCATGTCGGCTATAAGTACTTACTAAGGTCCATGTTATTGTTGATAACTAATGTTTGTTGCCGATTAAAGCAGCACTCGTTTTTTTACTATACTCGATGTTACCAGCGCTGCTGTTGTAAAGGCCGTGGCACTTTCGGTCGTTATTTCCAGTAAACAGACGTCGTACCGTTTGTGAGTAAAGTAAGCGAACTACAACAACATCGAGTCCGTCGTTTGCCCTATCTTGGTCACTGTTGCCTCTGCGAACGAAGCCCGCGTTGCGGCGCCTCTACATCAGCCGAGTGCAAACGCAGGCTCTGCCAAAACTGCTACGCCGTCGTCATCGCCGCCGCCGCCGCCGCCGCCGCCATCGTCGCCGCTGATGTTCTTCGTGTTGGGTGCGCGCACTGACTTCTCCGGCACTCTCCACTCCTTTCCAAAGCGCTCTTCCTCAAACCACTTACCAAGGCGGGTGGCGTTCGGGCAGGTGGCTGCTGCTACTCTGCTTTCGACCAGACTTAGTTGACGAGCTTGAAAGCTGAGGGTAGGTCTATGACAAGCCTTACCATTATGCCATGGTGGGCAGCATTGCATACCCGGTTTAGGCGGTCCCTTCCCTCCGCTTGGTTCCTTGTTTCCCTTTCTTACTGGTGAGGTTTTCGTCGTGGAGGTCCGGCTTGGCATAGCCCGAACAGATCGGTGCACAGCCACACGATGGCCGCAGCTGTTCTGTGTTCCTCGCTTCATTCCCTTTCTTTTAGCACTTTAATATTCTTCAACGGCGCTCATGGCGACCTCTGGTGAGCGACGATGCAAATGAATAGCACGTACGGAAACCCATTTTGTTATCATGCTGGGGCCGATAGAGATAATGTCAAAGGGAAAATCGTGCTGCATTTGATGTAGGTGAGCAAGGGGCTTCCGGCTGAAAATTCCGTGTCGTGATGAAAGGCTTTTTTGAGCTCCGCAAAAAATCTGCCATGGAAAAGATAGCTATTACCTGTTGTTATGAAATAGCCTATTTTAACACTGTCGACCGGTGTTTCGGGTCAGCAAAGCAGTCTTTTAGCGCAGAACTCTATCTTAACCCTGTCGGTACCTACCTGACAAAGGTCCACCGCACGCGTTGAATCGAAAACACAGTTTGGTAACATTCAGTGCCTTAAGGAATTTGTCACCAAAAATGCTATTGTCCGTAGATCGGAACTTTTTTGGTTTGCATTTTGATTACGCTTACGGTGTGAGAACGCGTTAATGGGCAATGACAGCCTTTCGAAGGATCAATGGTACCGATGAGTCAAAAAACAATAAAAACAGAACTAATATATATAGTACATAATAAATATATCTATATGCAACACAGGCATCTATAATAATAAATACGAGATGCCACACAGATAAATAAAGCTGCCTAGAATCACAAATATGATAGTATTATACCACTTGTATATATTTTGGGAAAAATAAATGAGAAATAATTTAATTTTATTGTCTTAAATTGTATTCCAAAATGCTTGGCCGTTTATTTAAGAAATACAGTACAAAGAGGCGAACATAGCAAAATCATACTTATGGTAAATTTGGATCTCGAGCTGGAAGGTCGTAAGTGCGATGTGTGATTTCACACTAAGTAATGACCTTTGACATTCTCTATAATGCTTGTCTAGTTAAATCAAGTTAAATGTGTTTATATACAAATAAAAAAAGCAAGTTAATTTATGATTCTTTTGCAAAATTAACTTGAAGCTTCCTCAACCAACTTTACATCTCTTAAAGTTGGAAATTTTCGAGTAATAAAGAGGTAATCCGATAGGCTCACATAATTACGAATGCCCAGCGTAGGCGAAACGAAGCATTTTTTCCACGATCCATTTACATACTATTCAGTTGCATAATATCAGACAGACCTCACGCATTACCCATAGACAATTGTCGATAACGGCTAGCCCATCGTTGGATCGTATCAACATCGTATCGAAATGCCAATTACCGTAAAAAAGTATTCGAATAAATTCAAATCTTGCCAACAAAACGGTTGATAGTGTATCTTTTGACAGGACGAGCAGTGGCACAATGCAAGGCCCGCTTTGCAAATCCAGTTGGTCGCAACTGGCTAGTTCTCCTCATCACCTCAATCCGACCTACTCACCTCTGCAACCTAATCCCGCAGGGATAAGGCTTACAAGCCGGGTAAGTCAGTCAGGCCGGCCAATCAAACAAGCCCATCCACTCGTGAATTTCAGACATGCTGTGAGGTATTTTCAAACCACCATGTCTATTAGACTCGGCGTAAACGCGTTTGTTTAACATAGAAATGCAGTAGCTGTGGATGGCGGGGGATGTGTGTATTTATGTGGTGACAGAAATCAAAATTAATGGAACGAAGATTAGCAAAGGAACCGCTTTATGGGTTCATTGATTTTACTCGCCGTTTATACCGAAATGTGTGTGTGTGTGTGGGGGGGGGGGGGGGTGGACTAGCCTTTATCATCACTGTACTCACACAGATGGACGTGACCAGATAAAATTGTTCTTGTCTGTTTACTTAGGTTTTGTATAAGTTGCAAAGTAAAGAACAATGACACACATTTTCCAGATTTAAGAGTCTTTCGAGAAAAATTGACCAAAAATCGAAAGCAGCATGGAAAGTGAGTAATCTTATCGTAACGAATAGGCATAGTAGGCTCAGATTGCGTAACATCTATCTCTTCTAGGCCAATGATCATAGCAAACGTTACTTTGACTCCGTAAGATTACCATAGATACGTTAATGTTCATACGTCAACAGGTCCGTCTTATACCATCGTAGGATACTAGCGTCTTGTTTTCACAAATACGTAGAATACCATATTTGAAGAGCTTTTCCGCTCGCTCTTTTTTCATTGCTGCCATATGAAAAGGTCCGCGTAATCGCCGTTCTGGTGTATAGCGCCACATCACAGCCGACAGATAACCAATGATACGTTACGTAACGAACCACAGCAAGTTGAACAGATCGAGTAGTTCTATATACAATTTATAGTACAACAGTTTCAATCTAAAACCGCCACTGCTCTATATACGCGAAGTAAATAGATTGGCCTTAATTTCTAGTTATAGACGCGTGGATGTGGGTCCAGCAGACGAGGCTTAACCGTAGATCTCCACCCTAATATCACAGTAGTACCCACAATTGTCGACATTTATTGGAATGAAGATTAAGCCGAGAGAGACTCTTCGAACAATCTACTCATGTTAGGATTAAAAAAACAGACGACTAAATAAACGTACACACAGGATAGACTAAGGTTCAAGTCCACTTTAATAGGGCGAAGTAGCGCGTTTTTTGAAAAATTTATGCTCATAATTTAAGATGCAGTTGCCTAAACCGTAAACGTACCGTAAAGATATTTAACTATGAACAAGCTTACCTTTTCTGCCACCCTACTTCTGCATACGTTAGTCTAGTAAATGGTACGTGGAATCATAGCGACTTCGATTGTATGAGACCTCCTCAACGGTTTTCCCTCAAACAAAAATGGGCGTGTTCGTCAACGTATACGATCATTCTCAGCTAACAGCCTTTGATAGGATAAACGAAGCTCTGTGTCGACGCGATACTATTAGGTTTCGCCTTGTGTCCCACTTCCACCAAATTATTTAAAAACGGCCAAAATGTATTCATTTCTATGACAAAATCAAAACAAAATGCCCATAGAGATTAGCTAACGATAACGAGCGAGGTGCTTGAAGACAGGCCATTGGACTGTGTAAGCATGAAGGAATACAAGATGCCTGAAGCATACTTCATTAATACAGGTAACATTGTACGAAAAGTACTTGCTTCTCTCTGTAAAATCTACACGATTGAAGTTAATGCTGAAACACAAATCTGCCAAAACGGTAGATAAAAAAAAAAAACGAATGCCATGTACAATATATCGCAAAACTAACTTTTGAATTTTGGATGCTTTGAACTATTTTACGCAGTTCCCTCTCGATAGGAAGTTGTTTTGGGCTAAGACAAGCTAGTGGAAGTTTTTTTCATAACTTTCTTAGCTTAGCCTTTTGCAGTCTTAATTAGGCACTTTAATTGGACTTTTAAGAAAACCTTACTTATATTATATATATTACAACGTTATAATTGCTAACATAACAACGTCATTTTAAAAACCCCAGATTATCATTTTACATATATATATATATATATATATATATATATATATATATATATATGTGTATATATATATATATAACAGTAAAAATGAATAATGTTCTTTTTTTCTTGCCGAGAAATTGCAGGGAACGTATAATTAGGTGTGAAACGAGGTCACGTTGAATATTTACTTGGGACACATTTGTACCTAATAACGAGCTCCATAAGGTTTCGCAAAAGTATATGCTACATCATTACAATAGTCAGGATGTTATGACATATTTGTCAATTATAATATCTCTCTCTTAGTGATAAAACTACTTGTAACTAGAAAGATTCAATGTCAGAGCCGAGCTAACTAGTGCCCAAACACGGTGCGCGTCTCCCATAATCTCTTCGAGTACAAAGTTTCTACCGATATTATCTAGAAGGAATAGACGACTCGCTTCGATCAGAAAGCTATTACGGTCGCCAGTGCTTTCACTAACGGCCGCGAGAATCGTTTGGCTTGGTGTCATCGAGTTAAATTATTCCAAATACAAACTAAAGAGCCGCTGTCGTGGCCCCGTCCGCTGAAAAAAAAAAAAAAAAAGATGATTGAAATTCGCGACGAGGAGCATTTTTGATGTTCAAGCCAAGTGCGAATATAAATTTTTTGCGTCACGCATGGAATGGGCAGCTTACCAATTTCACCCTGAACCTCTGAGGGAAGTGTTTGTATTCTTAGTGACGCAATCCTGAACGATGTTCTTTTTGATCAACGAAAAAAAATTGTCAAATTTCTAAAATGAACCGAAGAAGCTCAGCAACGCCGCGACGCCATACTGCTGAAAATGCGATAGAACCTAATATAATACATGAGATATTCTGGCATGCATGCAAGGGGCCCCCTTGTACAAACGATAAAATATCCCTATTGGTAGGTGCAAAGAAAAGGACCACGTTACTTTCTGAGGTCATCAAGGATCTATCTGATCCTTGAAGCCTGCACTTTTTACTACCTGCAGTCGACTACATTTGTGAACGCGAGACCTCGGCCGACTTTAGGACGTGGCTTTGTCGTAGCCATCCTGCTAATCCCGTACGCTTGCTAGGAATTCTGAGAACATTTACTGTCTTTATGAGCTCGTTTGGTTAATGTCTGATATCTGAACTTTCTAAATAATTTGTTCGACCCCTTCACAATAGGATAGATGGTACATTTGCTATATATAAAGGGAGCGTATTTACCAAATGTCATAACAGACGACGATCGTAGCAGTTAGCTCATTGTAGAAATTTGCGTAGAACATGAAAGACCAACTATGACACACTGCCATCGGTATAATGAAATTGTGATAAATCTACGTTCCCTGCAAGCTCTGTCGTGTTTGTTTGCGTTTCTCATTGCCTAGAAACGCTTTCTCAAAATCTATATTCAATCCACAAATCCGCCGTCGTTTCTCAACGAAAAATATCTACATGTGTAAGGAAGCGGAGAAGAGTTTACCATTCCCCAATAGATAGGCATAAAGGAACTATTCCTGCAGCGGGACAAAACAGAGCAGGATCGAAAGCCTGGACCATGTCGGTGGACCATCGGTGGCCGGTAAACGTAAGAGGTAAAGAAATGGCGCACTTTATGCCGAGCAATCCTGCGTCAACGCTCCGACCGGCAAGAACTGGTTTATTTGATAAGACTGAGAGTCTACTTTGTAGAAAGAATTTGGTATAGTAAATGGTTAAGGGACCTTGTGACTATTAATAACATTTTATTAATATATAGTGGATAATTCTGTCGTTATAAAGTACCGTCAATCGTAAGCAACGTGCGGCACAAACGCCGAGAAAGGAACGATCGACGGGTGTGTAATTGAAGTTTCTGAAAAAAAATCAAGAAGTTCAATTACTGTCTACGTACGTACGCCGGAGACGCGATATATAGATGTGTACTTTTGTATTTGTCTCTCTTCTAAGCTAAATATCATTTAATGTTTTCCCAGTACTCGTTTCTTGATCTAGAAAAACTGTATAATAGGTAAAAAACAATAGATTGGTTTTGAGGCAAGCTTTATACTGTTTTCGACTGTCGTCTCAGCGATAACTAAACTAACAATCATATGAGTAAATTAAGTTATCTGTAGACTTAATTTGATTTAACCTTTTCCTCAGATTTGCCATCCCACCGGAGAATGGAACACAAAACGACAGACGCAGACAGAAGAAACCGGTAATGGCGTTTGCTATTTTCGAGCGAGAACTCGGTCGAGTGAAGATCCAAAGATATTTCAAAATTTTTGATTTACTATAAAGACGAAAATAGTATTAATCTGTAGCATTTTTTGGATACAATTTACAAAGAGCCATTTTCGAGCCACTCATATTCAGGGAGCTAAAGGTTAGAGAATGATCACTCATGATGCAAGATTTCGATTCAGGAAAAATAGGCCCCCTGTCCAATGAAACCTAAAAATTTGCACTCCAAACAAATTATCCAACATATGTTAATGCACGTTTTTTTCAACTGCATGCTTTCCCTACACCCTACTAGCTTACCATCTCTTCTTGCAAACACGGCCTAAATGAGTGTCTAGTAACTGATTACAATACTAACGAAGATAATGGTTATGTTCCTTGCAGACTGCTTCCATAAATGACTTTTACATACTAATTCGGGCTATATTGTCGTAGAAGGACTGGCACATGGTACCACAATGTTTTGTTGAACTCAGCAAATCTTCCGATCCTAGTTTTCTCGGAGCGAACAGAATCTGCTCAGGATAATAGCGCTTTGTCTTTTCTTGATCAAACATGTTCTGAAGTATTTGACGATGGGATTTTGCCGTTCGCGATGCCGCCATGGTTCGGCGTAATGGTTTCAGCGTTGCTGTCAGATGACAAGTATAATTTTATATGAAATTTTGGTATTTCATGCAGTCGTATCGATTCTAATGAGATACGATCAAGGGTATTAAACTATTCGTATTATACTATCAGCTGTCGCTGTGTAACGCGCGTTCTTTAAGTGCATTGCAAAAATATCTAAAAATAACGAGAATGCTTCCATGATAGTTCAGCGTAGATAAAAAAAAAATAGTATCAGATATTGATTGATGGTTATGAATATGTCGAATAAAGAAAATATGTAAAAAAAATCGTTAAAATGACGCTCTATTGAGGTTAGCACCTGCTGATGCGATTGCCGTACAGTTTCCTAGGTATTTTGAAAAAACCTCAGGTAAGTTCAGCGAGACCCACTACGGTTGGGCTCCTTAGGGGGTTTTTTCGACGATATATCTAAAAATAGGGATTCCGAGGACTTGTTCGCAGAAGATAAATAATTAATAACGTTGCATAAAAGCATATTTTTGTGGAAGTGTCACACAAATGTGCGAGTAGCAAACTGTTTTACAGGTCATTGTCGTCGAATATTTTTCTCTAGAATAGGACCTTTTACTTATTTAATATAATATAAGTTAAATCGCGCAGTATAAGCTTCAATTATAGTTAATGTATGTACTTCGCGCATTTTAGTCTAAAAGCTGTATCAAACGTAACTGAATGCAGAAGCCAATTTTATCCTATGCAGTTAATACTTTAAAATATGCTAGCTGAATTGGGCTCCCAAATACACTAATAGGTGCCTTACACAGGAGCTTAAATGTTGAGGATTTTTAAACTTAATCATCATTTAGACGTACATTTTAGGCCTTCCAGTACTTTTGGTCAGACTTCAACGGGGTCCGTAAGATTTCAATAAACGAAGCTTTTTTAGATACGTTTTAAGTTATTTATGTGTTTCGCTTAAATGTTAATTCGATTACGCATTTTTCCCCACCGACACTGACTTTGCAATATTTTTAACCAACACATTAATTCGGTCAACAAAGAAAAAAAAGTAAACTTCAAAAAGTAACTTTTCAGCCTGCCCACGTTACCCAGCTGTTTCGTTTAAATATTGGCGCGCTATTTCTTTTAGCCGTCCTCCGTTTGTTGCGTGCTCAACATTTTGGCAGAGCTTGTGAATAGCCGCTTCCAACGCGATTAGGTCACAAGGGTGAAAATTTACATATTGAGAACTGCTATTTTTAGTATTTCTCTGCTGCTGGATAAAGCAAGCTTGAGAAAACTATGGAAGCCCGTGGAAGAACGAACGGCGTGCAGAACCTAGCAAAAATTTTCTAAAACTCCTTTCGAGGTTTCACAGCTGGGGATCTTGATTTGAATTATAGGATTCAACGTGGGTCGGGGGAAAAAGCGAGTTTCAATTAATTGTAAACTGTTCGGCCCATTTAGTTCACGAAGTTTCTGCACAATTTCGAGTTAATCGTACCATTGTCTTCCACGTCGTACCGTAAAGAATGTGGTACAGACAGAAATAACTACTGCCAATTACTAAATACTTGATCATTTGTATGTAGCATTGTCTCGTTATTAAGTCGTTTTTGAACAAAACTAGTACAACAGATCTTCATGAATAGGAAATCTTTATTAGAAAGGGACAATTCAACCCTGAACAATACCTAACAGCGGCACCTCAGGTAATTTGCTCTATTATAAACGCCTTAAGCTCTAAAACGGTAAATATGGACCGTTAGTCAATCAAACCTGTAAAATCAGGGTAACAAATTGGTAAACAATACCCTCGACAGGACAGCACAGGCTGGTGTCGTTACAGGACAACACCATATTGCATCTGTCTTCGGAAGACAAACTCTTCAAAACAAGAGACAAAAGTTCGAAAATTTTCGATCTAATAGGATTGAAACGACTTTATTTACGTAAAATGGCTATAAAAAGCAGACAGGCGTGGCGCATAATAATTAAGGAACGAGGGGGATGCGCCGCCTTCATGAAGCCAGTTTGACATTCTCTACGGATCAATGTTATCCACTATTTAATTTCTTGCAGAGGCTTCAAGAACTATGACATATTTGCTAGAAAAATTATTGGTACTGAATTCAAAATAGTTACTTTTAGGTAATAGATTACTTCGACTGGTACTTTTGCTATTTGCGGATTTTATCCATCATCCAGAAGCCAAAACCAGTTGTGTTGCTTTGACGCGAGAAGAATTACCTAAAGCTGCTTTGGAAAAAAATTACTGGCTGGCAGACCATAACATATCTGCCCGATATAGACGTATAGAATTAATGTAAATTTCTAACATATTCTGGTACTATACACCGAAACAAAATTAATTTTCGGGAAAAAGCTTGTGTCTGTGGTAATGTTATTGACATGGCCTTGTAGGACAGTCTACTTGTCGAAGTAGCTTTCTAAATGTTAAGCGTTTCTTTAATGAAATTAATCAAGAAATCGCAAGTGCTGTGCCAACAGATCGATGCACGAAAGTCGTCGATCACAGCTTCGGCTATAGGGAAGATAAAGAGCACCGAGGTCTTACGCTCCAGACCATTGACTATCGATGACGGTAAGTTTCATTAAGACCATACTAATAAAAAAATCTCAAACGGACAATTAATAAACAAAGTGAAAGAGGTTCATCGAGCAATGGAAAATTGATTTGAATGAACAGTCGTTTGTATATCATTTGGAGTTTATTGCGTTCCAAGAAAAACAGCCCCTACCGAGCCCCTACCGAACTTCAACACGGAGTAGAAGTTGCCACTTTTCTACTGCTTAGTATCGCTGCTTTGGCCTACCAGAGATCGAACCATCGTTCTATGATTTGAATAATATGGTATACATGAATACAGAGAAAAATAAGCAGGAACTATTTCGATATTTTATTAGAATGTTCGGTAATTCGTGAAACATGTTTTGCTGGAATAAATGTAAGCAAGCAATGTTCAGTACTGTATGACATTTTTCACTGTGGGTCTCTCAGAAAGCTTTGCAATAAATCATTATGCAGTGTGATCTATTGCAGTTTATGGCATATGGTAGAGTCTGACCTGCTCCGGGACTGAGAATAACTGACTTGTACTTCATATCACCTTCATGGGTAATTGGTAGATTACGTATTTCATCGAAATACCCGTTAACAATAAGACGCACACCGTTTATTTGAGACATCTGCTTTAAGTATTATTTCAAAGATGTTTATATCGGAATTTTTTATGCGTGCTTTGGAATATTGAACTTGTTACATCGACCGATAACCTAGAAATATAAGGGCGCTCAGAAAGGACTTTTTTCCAGCTTCATGACCGCCATAGACTTCTTCGGTATTTGGTGCTAAAGGACAACATTTTTAAAAATATGTTACCAGGCAGGCTTCGAAATTCCGCGCCGATAGTCGACGAAATTTGGCTAATAAATACTTCGGTTGCCTAGAAGCCCGTGAGGAAAAAACCAGTTAAGTTTACCCCAAGAGAAATGGATTCAGAAGGAAAAACATTTTTTAGTGAAAAAATAAACGGTCAATGATCAGGTTGATATTCCTCGAAAATCTGCGCTGCAGAAATTTAAAGTGAAAGCGTCAGGCAAGAAGTACGTGGCTGGCGCAAACGTTTCAAGAGTGGTATCTGGAACGTTGGAAACATGCGACGAGATCATCAAATCTAAGAACCCGAAGTACAAGAACACATTGCCGCAGTCGAGGAGGCTTCTTACAAATGTCGAGCTTGAAGCCTGATGGTTCCGTCGGCCAAAATTGGTATTCCAGATGTGGCGTGTTACAGATTTGTAACCTAAATAATAAAAAATGCGGAAACTGAGCAACATGTGGATCTTTCATGAATTGGCCCTAGATCAGTTGGAAATGCATATTGTCTATTTTACGTGCAATTAGCTCTTAAATTTTCATCAACAAAAAACCTGCTTGGAGCATATGGCCACCATAGAAAAAGCAGGGTTCTGTCTCTACCGCCAATCGAAGAATGACTAAGTGACAGAACGGCCTCGCCCCATAGAGAGGTTGAGATCGGTGCCAATGCCGAGTAGGTTCGCCTTCCAGTGGACACCAGGGCCATCTGCTACTATGAAAGCCTCGCCGAAAATGAAACAGTGAATGCAGTCCGCTACCTTCAGGTCTTCAAGGAACTAAAAAACTATTGGCACGGCAATCGAAAGCACGTAGTTTCGTTACCTAATGACACCGCTACCTTCACCACCATGCCTCAGTTATGTGCTAGATTGAGAATAGGAATACCTAATATTGGCTTCACTCCGCTTATTCTGAGCTAAGTCCATGTGGTTACAAGATTTTCTATGCTCCAAGGACGGCTAAGGGTTTAAAGACGAATCCAGTGTACCTCGGAATTAGCCTAACAAGTATTTCTCCCGTGCAACTACAACGCTGGACTTGGCTTTGCATGAAATGATTGTTCGATCGTCCGTATTGTCACTCGTTTAATATCACCAAATTGTATTGTGTTACGTACTTGTTAGTTCTAATAAGATGATTTGGGTCAACATTTCTATTATGGTTTAGCATAGTTATGAAAAGTGAGGTCTTCTATGACATTTTATGCAGATTTGTTTGTTGAGACTGAAAGCAGCTTATTTAATTTTACCTTTTTGTGCCTTGAAAGGTACTTCCAAAGCTTGTTAAAAGACCGGATAATTTCTTGTAATCCATTCCTTAAAGTTACATACACAACCAGAGCGCATTATAGTAAATCAATCATTCTTTCGTTTCGATCACTCAGATTTAGGGAATTAGCCCAGGTGGTTCAATATACAGAAAGAGAGCACAAGCTTCAAGTTGTTCAAGAAGACGAAGGGATCTCAAGTGGCTCTATACGTAACTTGTTGTCTCTATCTACCTGAGTTACGATGTGGTTTTATCGAATGAAATCAATTGCGATACGACAACAAACATCAACACAATTAGACCACAACGATGCATTAATTAGTGATTTTTTTAACTTCTAAATTTAGAAATTCTCTTCTTACGTGCAAAATAGAAAAAAAACTTGTTGAGATTCTTACTACCAGCTCTCTATAAGACTGTATAACGTCCTGTTAGTTCAAGATAACGCTGAGAGTGACACGTACTGTAAAATAGTATTTATTATTAGGTACGGAGACAGACAGTTGCATCCAAAGTAAAAGTTTATAATTAATGTTTAGCAAAAGAATATAATTACGAACACCATACGTGTATACTCTCACCGTCTTTCGAAAACCACGAGTGCGGTAATAGCGTTTAAACAGACATCACTGTAAAATTATTGGCTACGACACAAATGAATTGACTGAGGCCTCCTTTTAGTATACCTATGTGAAACAGTTCGTGGCCAAATTATTATGTTATATTGATCATAACGCCGTTAGTTGTTTGGCAATTACTTCCTTTAACCGAAAATTACACTGCTGAGAAACGGACACACACGGCACTTGAACTTAATACAAAAATTAAATGTTAATTTTTTATATATCTATATTTAATTTTTTTCTCCATTTGTGAAAGGTAAAATTTCATAGTGTAAAAACATTTTAG
Organism: Varroa jacobsoni; assembly: GCF_002532875.2. Lineage (NCBI taxonomy): Eukaryota > Metazoa > Arthropoda > Arachnida > Mesostigmata > Varroidae > Varroa > Varroa jacobsoni. The sequence goes on from NW_019214290.1 coordinate 63,725, forward strand.
ATAAAATATGTATAGCCTTAATGGTGTATAAATAAATATACCATATTATACATATATGTATTTGCAAACTTTCCGCAAAAAATAGTAGCTAATTTTTGTGACACAATGGAGGTGACAGGTGCGTGAGACACAAAACGATTATATATATATATATATATATATATATATAGAAGAAGCTTTTTAATTTAAATTACAAATATTTATGCTACCGCCCACTATACAATAAAAACGCTTGATCCCATTATGAAATACACCAAGCACTTTTCCAAAAAAAATGTACGATTATAAAACAATCGTTGTATGTTGTACCCTGTTGTAGGCTTAGCTACCTGCTTATTTTTTAGATTTTTTGGCTTATTTGACATGTAGACCAGATCTTAATTGTATATATAGCAAAGACATCATCTACACATCCAGACAGACGGCAGTTAGGGATAGTAATTTTCCTAAAAAAATCATAAACCCCAACTTAAAGGTTGCATTAAATTAAATTTTGCGGGATTCCGCTCTGATTGCAGGCTTCTTCGCCAAACACCTAAACAATTCAACGCTTGCATTTTATGCTCGGTAATGCTATTGTGTATCGCTTGCGACGACTGGCTTTTAGCACTAAGAGAAGTATTTTTGGACCCGTTTTCGAACCTCAGTCACTACATGTTCCTTTGAAAAAATACTGTGCCTCTTCATGACCACAAAAACATGGTTGAACATTAGTGATCTATCGCAGACACAGCTTTAAGTCAACTTCTGCACCGAACCTAAACGCTGTTCAAATACGGAATGAACGTCTTGAACGATCACGGCACCTAGCTGTTGTCAAAATCCATTATTAAAGTATCGTCTTGATCAAACACTTGAAACAACACTGCTAATTACCCTAGTCCGTCTTTCATAAGGCTGTTGTAAGCAAATCCAGCGGGCTTTGAAATTTCAAATTTTGAACTAGTTGGGTCAGAATGATGATTTTTTTAAAATCATCATTAGGAATACTCTTTTTTGGTCACCCGTATAGCTAACATTCGCGTTCCCATATGTAATTTTTTTAGCTGCGGCTCCCCGAAGTAAATCAATAGTGGGACATGCTTGCTTAACAGTCTCCCTTTTTAGGGCATGGAAAGTCTTGTAACCACACAGATGTAGATCGCGAAAGTAAGCTGGTTAAAACCGATGTTAAATATTCCTCTAATATTAAGGCATGGCGATGAGATCTGGCTGTGATCGAGTATTTAAACTACATGCTTTCGATTGCCGTCCCAAAGGTCCATAAGCCTCTCGAAGAACTCGAGAAAACAGACTCCATATATTGTTTCATTTTCGGCGGGTATCTCGTAGTAGCAGATGCCCCTAACGTTCATTGCCAGCATTACCATTACCTTCTGTACGAACCTACTCGACATTGTCATCGAACTCGATTTGTCTTTAAAGCGCGCTGTTCTCTTGTCTGGTGCCTCTCCAGTCGGTGGCAGAGATTGAACCCCGTCATCTCTATGGCGACCGAATGAGATTCCGCAAATTGCATGTGGAATACACTCCATACATTTCTAGCTGGCCTGGAGTTTGGTAAACAACCATAATGAACGAAGGACCTGTTTCACTCAGTTTTTGCGTTTTCAGCACTTGAATTGTACACCTGTAATACGTTATATGTTAAATGCCAGTTTCGGCTAACGGAGCCCTTAAGCTCCGAACTCGACATATATATAAAGCCTTCTTGAATGCAGCAATACGTTCTCTCCTTTTGGGTTCCGACATCTGGTCACCTCCTCGCTGTCCTTCAACACTACATCCTTTGTTCTTGAGACCTTTCCACCATTCATGTACTGTCCTTTCGTTCAAGGCCTTCTTGCCTAATGGCTCTATCAATCCTTGATGAAGGTCTGACAGATTCACCTATAACAGCTGAATACGTATTTCTTAAAATCAACTGACGCATTCAACGTTATCTACTCTGGATATCGGTGTACACCATTTATAATGACTCGGCCATGATAATCTAGCCAGGGTATCATACCGCAATATTCTTCCAGATATACCACATTCAGTTTAGGGGCCACCATATTAGAATTCGTTCTGGCTGATGCTCAGGTCTGGATGAATGAATGAACAGCACAAGCTGTTATTGAAGCCCTACATCTTTGCGGAACTTGATCCATTAAAGTCGGCGACTTTTTTCGTAAGTAAACTTCTGCAACTTTAGCAGCACACCTTATGGAAGCTTATGGCCTGTAAAGGTCACGCTCATTTTGTTAAGGTTGCTCATTGCTATTTAAGCACTTAGCGGTCTCTCTTCATTGTTGTGCTTCTTTCATAGGCAGATTTTGTCACCACAAACATAGTACCGAGTTCAAGACCCAGGTTTCCCTTTGAAAAATGTCATCAAGCTATAAAGGGTCTTTTCTGATATTCTCGATACAGGCAAAAAGAGACGAAATCCTCGACTAGCTACGGAAGAACTGGTCGCAGTTATTTACGACCGAGCCTACTGAGCTGTCACCGTTTCAATAGAACGCCCAGAGATAAGCTTGCCAATTGACGTGCCGTAATCAACTGCATATGGTTGCTGCATTGATCATAACAAATTAGTTAATTACGTTTTCTGGGGCTCCAGAAGTGCCAAAGCGTTTGCTTATCTGCATCTTACGCCGAAGTTACGATGTTGAGACGAACCAAGTTAAAACAAAGGGGATCGGTAGACGTCGCCTGGGCTTAGCACTCACAGAGTGCGTATATGAGCATTGAGCTGCGACGTGTCTCCCCGTGACTGCAATGGCAAATAGCACTTATATTTCGATTGGCCCGAATCTCAAACCATCAGGGCTGACTTAACAAACTAGGTTACTTACATTGGTGCGGAAGTTAGCGGAAAATGTCAATTTTATAATAAATTCATCTATTTAAAGTATTTATTATCCAGCATATGTAACGTATATAAACTAGTAAATGTATAGACATTTTTAGAGTAACCCCAAACATAGGCGGATCTGGTTGAAGATTCAGATGCAGTTTTCTCTCTGTCACGCCAGACACTTACAGAGTTAAATATAGACATTCAACTGCGTAGTAATTCTCATAGAGGGTTCCACAGCGTCCGTACGAACAAAAGAGGGCTGATTCATAGTATGTGTGGGAAGTGTAGTCTTTGCGGGCGCGTTGCAGGGTGCCGATTTTGCAATCCTGTAGATGTTTTCCGGAAACAGCCTGCATTCAATGGCTTCTTTTGCTTGGAAACAGTTGTAGCTATTCTTCAAAATTTTCTAACGTCCTCATCTACATTGCTTACAAATCACACCATTCTCGAGCTTGGAAAGTTTTTGGCACGCGACTGCAAAAGGATTCGGTCTTCCTTTAATGACAAAAGGTTTGCGTTCCTTGGCCTATCTTTTTTTTTTTTTTCGCATCTTCTCGGACTTTGACTCAGGTCATTTCGGCAGCTCGACCAACCAACAGGTTTTGTTTGCAAAACATGGAATCCGGTAAGTAATATCACCGCTATTATTAAATAAAATGGGCTGGCTTAATAAACTAAATAGATTTTTATTTTTAATTATACGTGTAGCACCATTATGTTGCTATAAAAAAAAATAATTTACAAGGTGTGTCAACATTCGTAGCAATTTTCAAAGAGCGCTAGGGCCAGTGAAACATGTATACTTTCAATGTGACCGTGGAATGTCAAAATATCATTTTTGACCCACGTTTTTGTGAAAGTCACAGGACAGACATGGTCCAAAAATGTATGTAGCTGCATAAGAACCTCTGCGTCAATTTCAGCATAGAAGTACTTAACTCTCTTAGTACTTCCTATGAATTAGGTAATTATAAAATGTCGAATAAGATCAGTTCTCTAGCTTTAAGACTAGATCACTGGCAAACCTTTGATGATGGAAGGGCATCTAAGAAAGCAGGTTAGGGGACTACTTAAACGGACGTTAAACAAATAAAGTGTGACCTTTTCACTCTCTATCGCGATTCAGGTCCATCAAATTGTGTATCCACCAAAAAATCAAAGCTTATTGTGTAACGTAGTTGCCGCTGTTATCTAGGTTCGATTCCGGGTATAGACACATTTCGTTTCGTGCTGGGAGCCAGCCGTCCATTAAAATGTCTATCGGCGATGCTCGACTAAAAACATAGAAATTAATGGAATATAAATTGAGTCAATAAGGAAGGCAATTTAAAAGCTACTAGTACTCTTAATAATTCTACTAATAATAATAAGTAGTGCTAAGAAATCATAGTTTAAGTAATACTTAATTCAAATAAAATTTCGTTTACTTGGCCGTATTCTAAACCGGTTTTGGAGGAGGAGGAGGAAAGGTCAGCTGTTTGAAGGTCGTAATAGGACGTGTTTTTCCTCAAACCATGCCATCTCTAGCATAATGTACATGTTTCGCTTATTATTTAACAGAACTCTGCTAAGCAGGCATTATCAAAACGAATCCCCATGGTCCTCTGGCTCTTTAAAGGACGCAATTACCTAAAGCTATCCTCGGATCCCGTTAAAATACTGTTTTGCGTTCCGTTTTCAGTTAGAATAAAGCAACTGGTAAACGATATTCTAACTAAACGATTTTAGATGCAAGAGCTATTAGCATAGGTATCAAAAGGTAAAACTTTTATTCCTGTTATGGTTCGCTTGACGGCGAACGGCGGCAGCCTCTCGAGGACGCTCTGCAGTAGTTTCAGAGCTAACAGACAAAAGCTCGTAAAGGTTGGACAGTTTGAAAGCTCAATTATTGTGTGCGAAGTTATATTGACTCGCTTGAGATGACTTGTTTAATGCTACTGAAAAAGGTAAAATCTACTAGGTATATTTTAAAAAGGATGTTTTTTGAGCTGGGATAATATTGGAGCAGAGGACTTCTTTTGGCACGTCCACAGCGAAAAATAATGATATACAATAACAGACACTCACAGGAAAAGAAGTTTTCCATAGTCGGGCCTGAACTGCAGATTATACCTGGTCTTAAATATGAAAGTTCAGTAAAGTGGGCTCGCTGGGCTTTCTTTATGACAGGTATTCACTTCGTCCGGTGTTTGGCCACTTTTTCGTATGGAAATGGAAACACTGATATTGTCCTTAAATTTGTCTAACTTTACGTAAGCGCTGCGCAAGTAAGGAAAATTTCTGCCTGTATAAGTGTACTAAGAATCCCTGCGGTACAGTGTGGCATGTGGTCCGAAGGTTCGCTACCAGGAAACAATCTCAAACTTTCTTGTGCTCCAAACCGTTGCAAGGGGTTTGTACGATATATGATTTCTAGCAAATCGTTTTACCTCCCCCCCTCCTCCCCCCTCCTACGTCATTGATAACGTAACCGCATTGTTATAAGATCACTTCGGAAAGTGGCTTATCTCCAGGCGGCGTGATATCGAACGACCCCCCAGATCATGTGACATAATTTTGCTTGACATCTTTTTGTGGAAACACCTATTACAATTCACGGCTGGTAGAGAAACTTCAAAAAACTATTCGTGCCGCTATCTCAGCTAAGTATATGGAAAAAGCAGCTGATACTGGCGAAAGAGGATAACGATCAAGAAGAAAGACAACGGAGCTCACCTTACAAACGTAGTATTTAAGTATAATTATGAATGTATAAAGTTGGTAATAAAAAAGATTTACAAAAAAAATTCACTTCGTTATTTTTTTTTGTTGCTCCCGATCAAAAGGGCATTCCTGGACTAGCTTTTTCTTTTTTTCCACGGTAGATGGTAGTAGTTTATACGCATAATGATTGTGTTCCGCTAAGATCCCATTTCGAGCGATTTGTGGACAGTTTATTAAATTTTTCTTCGGCTTATAGAGAAAAATACATCCGCAAGAGGGCAACAAGCACAACATCTTTGATGATAATTTACCCAGCGACGATATTTTTCCCCTCTAGTTTACCTCAGTGATTCATCGGGGGTTGGTATTCACCATCGTATTATAGGCAAAACGTTTAAAGAATCTATTCGTTAGCAATTAACTAGATACCGCCAGTATGATTATAGATACTGGTCGTAGTTTGAGAGAATATTAAAAATTCGTTCTCATTAACCTAAATAGCTTAGTAGAGAACGAACGCATCGTATCAGAAGCAATTTACTTTTCGCGACAAAGACCATTTCGTAATGAAAGTTCCCCCTCAAATAATGAAAATTATTAGGATAACGCTACGCATATCCTGATAACGTACTTTAGCTTAGTGATGGGTCATAGAAAGCTGGTTGATGTTGTTCGACAAAAAAGTAAACCATCACATGCGCTAGATAGATACAGGACTAGAGCAGACTTCAACAAGCAACAAAATGATCAACATCAACATCTCTTAAATGTTACCATATTTTCTCTAGTTCTGAAGCCGTCACCAAGCGTAAATTTATATACGTGACAAGAATTAGACGAAGCGAAAGCATATAAGGTTACAATTAATAGTGTCGTTCGATGCCAGACTGAATAATAACTTTAATAGCTGAAACGTGTTTTTGCTGTGAATGTACAATTTTTTGACTTATCAATACTAAATCCGTCTGTCTTTCAGTCTGAAATTCACCAACAAAAACAGCGAATAAGCCTATCAACAAGGTGAGGAACGAATGTCCCTTCGTGCTGCGGTGCAGTGGTAACCGTTTTGCCTTCTTCTGTCTGGAAGAAGACCGAAGCCCTTTTAGGTTCGGACCTGAGTGTAGCAATGTTTTTTGGTCTTTCAGTTAATTTTGACCATTAGGAGCGATAAATATAGTTGTCCTTTTTTCGTATCCGGTGCTTCTCTACTGCTCGTAATGAGCCCTCTATTCTGCTAGGTCCCTGAAACAAGGCTAAACTAGCTTCCATTGTGCTTATTGCAAAATGGATTCTGAAGGTCGGTTCTGGAAAGATATGCCGGGTGACAAGTGGATTGAAGCCGAGTGACCATTGGTTTAAGTAATAAAAATTGGTAGAACTGATGTAAACGACGTTAAGTTCTGCAGTTACCCGTACAAAATTGATCGCCTACTATATCGATATTACGGTATTGGATCTCTAAACCTCTGTCAATATGAAACGGCACAACGCCGCAATTAGAGATAATGCCTGACCTATACTCAGATAACCAGTTGGGTCAGTTATAACCATACCCCTTGGTCAGACGCGCATTCTTCAGACGAATCAGTATAGATTCTTCACAACTGGCTGTAAGGTCTTCGCCATATATAGCATGCACTTGTTATTGGCAACGTGAAGCCAAGGGGACCAATTCGCGGACTCGCTTAGACTCTTTGACCATTTGCTTCCGTCTTGAGTCTTCATATCCATGTAATCATTAACGAAATTTATTTATAAATAGTCTTCGGGAACTTAGCAAATATGGGATCTAACCATGGTCTAGTATGGCGTCGACTAGTTTTCCCTCATATCTAGTAAGCGACTCATGGCAGTACAGACTCGCTTCAAGATCTCTAAACTAACTAAACATTTTCTTGCCTGTTTTAACCTATTACTACTTGTACGAAATGCTTTTGGAGCAGATTGTTGCTGATAAATTTGTTTAAAAGTTTAATTATCTCGCTCTGCTGTTCAAAAAGACACATTTACAGGCCTGATGAAAAAGTTCCATATAAGTGATTAGTACATATTTATTAGAATCAAAATCTACCAAAAAAAAGGTTTAATCTGTTCAAATTCTGCTCGTTGAATCGAATTAGATCCGACGGGTTGACGAACTTCAGACGACACCAACTTAGTGAGTTTAACACTTCATCCATGCTGGACACGTATCGTGGCAGCAAAGGTCGGACGTCTGAAGATGACAAGACAACACATTTAGGATTCGTGACTGAGCACTTCCATTTTCTACTTGACAATTCTAGAAAGGCCTTCTAAGCATACGACGTCGTCACACCGAGTGGTTTGATCTCAAGTCCACACGAGTTGGTTCTATAGAGCATACAATTACCTAAAACTACCGTAAATCATCTTTTTTAAAGGTTTTCCGACCTCTGGTCCCATGCAGTAATTATTATTATTATTATCGACTTATTCTAATTAAATTATTTTGAGCGCGAACATCGTAATTACACAAATAAAATATACCTTCCAGGGCTGTGCCTGAGCACTCTTTTCGACACGCTGGCTGCAGCATTTCCCATTGACCTTCCCGTGAATGGCGTATTGCTCACCTCCCACAAAGCCCGACTAACGTTTCGACAAATTAATTCATGACAGAAAATAGAAAAATATTAGGAAAACGCGTAAACAACACATCCGAAGCTACCTTTTACATGACTTATGTTATCATTTTGTCTCCGTCTGAATTTGTTTCAAGCTAAGTCGCTATGCTGATGCATACCAGGCGAGATGATCCAAGAAACTCAGCCCCTGCACCAAGGCCGATCTTCTTGGCCTCCTCATTGGTTTTATCGCAAGGCACCTTAACCCATCCAATCTGGCCATTAATCGGTACGCCGAAGTCGCAGCCCTTTTTGGCCGAGCCTAAAGTCGTTGAGCTCAGCTGGGCACAGGCCGCAGTCATCAGGCCGCAAAAGACGACTAAGAAACGCATCGTGAAACCTATCTGCAATCGGATCGAAAAGAATCAAATATATTAATCATCGGAACTAAGTCGATCCTCTGATATCTGATCTGTATATGACGCATAAAGCCGATATGATTAGATTTCCCATCTTGTCTATGGGATATTAATAGAAGGAATCGTCCAACTACTTTTTTGTGTAACGAAAATTGCGGTTACTTCTGTGGATAGTTGTAGGCTTTATCAACTCATATAATGAGTTTGTAACTATTGCCGATGAGCGATCCATAAGCCAGCCACCGTAACATGAGTAAATCCACGATACGTAAAATCGGGTAATGCATTTGCATTGTTCGATCGTTGTGCACGAAATTGTTCTTGTCTAACACCGCAACTTCATGAAGTTAGTTTCCGCACGGTACAAACATTAAGATATGGGCATCGTCTAAAGTTTTGTCGCCCATTAAAATTTCACGGCATCAAACATTCCTATTAGCTTCCGGTCGGACAATGTCTAATCTGAATTGTTCTATCTAATACTACGAAAGTGGCTGATTTATCCATTCTAGACGCACGCAAATTTAGTTACCTGCGTAACACAAAATAAGGCTTCAACTAATACCTGAACAAAAATTATACTGCATTTAGTTCTAATAGAGTCTAAGCATTTTACCTGCAAAATGTCTCCGGAATAAATAGGCTAATTTCGACAGGAGATATGAGGATTAGGTCTTCTACTCTGGCTAAAAAAAATTTTCTAAAAAAATTTCTAAAAATATTTTCTAAAAAATTAAAAAAAATAAACGCTTTCAACTTAGAGCGGAAATATTTACCTTGTATTCTCGGCTAGAGACGAGATGTGGTAGCGCGTTTTGAGCTCAGCAGGCTTTTATACCGGCCTTCGAACCTTGGCTTGTTCAGGCTCACCTCCAATAAGTAATAGCAGCAAGTGGCAAGAATGTACTGGCGAGGGGCCGGAAATATCATAATACACATGAAATTATATTTTATCCTAGACCAATCTATTTGGAGTGCGCATCCGCTTTAGTCTGACAGATAAGGTGACAACTTTGGTTTTTCTCTTGCCCTGTTTATATCGACCTAGGTCATAGCGCACTCCCTGTCGGCTTTCAGCGTAATATCAGTGGACTCTTTCTAATTCATATCCGCTTCAAATTATAGTAAATACCAGACACCGATACGCTCATGTTCGCGGACTTCCGTTCCAAATGAAGCTGAACGTAGGAAAGAGAAGAAGAACGGTGGTGATACAACCGGAAAGAGAAAATAATGCCATTATTATTACAATATCATTTTACCGTACTGACCATACCACCTCGGTCGCACTGTTCGGGTAAACTACGGATGACTTAGAAAAGGGTGCCGCAAGTCCTACAGGATGTGACTTTTAAGGCCGGTCTCACTTTGCAGTGAACTATTTGATTCATTATTAGTTAACTAATTAAAGAATCATGGTAACCGTACAATAACCCGCGAAACGTCGGCATCAAAGAACTTTATAGCGAACAGCTTTTACAGATACAGAACGGCAGAAGGAAATCAGTCACGCTAATTATAATAGTAGGTAGTCAATGATAAGGCAAAAAGGAAGTTTTGCATAGTCAGAGATGTCGATGTCGGGTCACCGGTTGTGCTAAAATCAGGTTGCTGGATCATGAAATTTGGGTTTTAGATACGAGTCTCCCAGTTCAACGTCTGGAGCTGCGTTAGCAATAAACGTCTATGGTGCAGGGCTCAGGCCCGTGTTCTTATCCCGGGGGGGGGGGGGGGACACCGCTTTAAATGAAACAAAAGCCTTTTTCTTGCTTGCACTTTACTCACAAACAACGCAGATGTATTCACTAGGTAATCATTCGTGCATGGGATATCGTTTGCTATCTCTGATCCTTGTATGCTGGGGGATTCTTTAGGATTGATTGCCTGATTGAACTAGTGGCTTGTGGTTCGTCTGGTTTTACCGACTCTCCGTCTTCGCGTGGTTACGTATATCTGTATAGATGCATTTACCAATTGCTGTTACAAAGATTCACGATGGCTACTGAAGCGCGAACTCTCGAGCGTCTTATAAATTGAGTCCACCAGAATCACAGGGCATTCATGGTTCAAGCACTCCAAATCATCCCACCCGATCCTTACAACGTCTATGTTTTATCCCCAGAGAGTGCATCGAATAAGCTGATATCAATCAAAGCAGCTAGATTACATTGTGCGAAACACAGTTAGGAAACTAATCATTACTGGATCAGACCGAGATTTCGCATTTAAAAAAAGGACATTTTTAAAAAAAGAAGCGTGCGACATGATTAGTTACAAAACCGAAGCTGGAAGAACGTCTCGTTTCTACTGCTACCTTAACTACGTAATTGCCCTTTCAGCATTAAACAAAGCGTGCTTACGCCCGATTTTCAACCTAGACCATCGACCCCAGTAAACGTAAATACACTACCAGCGCGCCATCACGGAATACGTAAATTCATAAAGAGTGGGCCGTTCCATGCAGGTCTACAACATGTTTAAAACACTTAGAGATGAATGAAAGCATACCGATTTATTCAAATTGAGAGAGTTGAATTTCTGTGTATTGAATATTAAATCAGTGCACAACTGGCCCCCTAGTGCATAGTTGAGCCACAGAGAAATAGCTGATTTTCTATACATGACATGTACGTGTGCTATTGACAGTGATCGGTTAGCCTTATGCCACTACAGTCTGAAAAAGCCAGTGCTACAATTAGAGATGGTAAGGCCGTTTCGGGTGACGTACACCGTTATAACCTCACCGTAAATTACTTACGTGATTTCTTTGCTTGTTTTCTCGTTTAGTGTTTTTACTGTTGAAAGTCATCATGTTGGCACGCTTACGAAACGTTTTCGATTGTATGGTACCTATAAAGTCCGCTTTATAGAGACTGTGTCAATATACAAGACAATGTGTAAAGGCAAAAGTCCATATTCTGATATCCGCAAGATATGTGCAATTAGTAATAACTTACGATTGCTTCCTACCGATATTCTAGATTAGAAACCAATTGAGAAATAATTTATGCATTGGTTTAACCTTTTCTGGCTGGGTTTGGCAGCGTTTGCCCGGCGCCGCTGTAACGTTATATATATATGTTATAGATTTGATAAAGTTTCTTATTTTAGCTGGTAATAAATCAGGTGGTCGAGACCATAGATCTACTAGTTTTGCTTGCAAGTCCCAGCTGTCCTTACTGGTGGTATCTTGTGAATTAGGTCGTAATATCTGGTCAGATTAAAGGCTATACGTATCTATAATTTTATTTCGCCTTTAGTGATAACTAGAAGGCTTCTGAAACAGCACAGGATATTTGCACCGCAGTGAACAAATGTGAAGACCGCCCAAATTCTCTTTGCTAGATTGAGAATCGATTGCGAGGTGCAATTCCCAGGCATTTTGAACCTAGAGAATGCACCCGTCGCCAGCCGGTTGTCTAACGTAGATCGAGATCCTCTGAAGGCAGCTTCAAATAAAGGCAATGGAAAAACACAACGAAACGCTGCTGCTACTAGCCTTCAATATCTTCCTCTGCACCAAGCGACACGCAGGCTTATCAACGTTTCTATGTCTATAAGAAGCAAAGAAAGTAACGGATACCTTTAGGAGATATGCCTAAACTTACATAACAAAAAAAAAAGACCATAGTTTTGCATATAGTTGAACTGGGAGGGTTTCCTACGAAAAACAAGGTCGTCGACAGCGGTTTTTATATGGTTTATTTTTTATCGAGTAAACTATTATTTCATTATTATTATAATTATTTTTTTATTTTGATAGAACGAGCCGATAGACAAACCAATCGTCTCTCTTCACGACAAGGCCAGGCAATGCGTAACAGGTCTATTCTACAGTTGAGTAGAAAGTCCTTTTGAGCAAAGTGTATTCTTTGCGCCTCATGCTAGCGGGCCAACGCATAAT
>NW_019214290.1:76283-89174 GCF_002532875.2 Varroa jacobsoni
ATAATATACGCTTACAGGCGCAGTGTAAACGGCAGCAGTGGGAAGGCTAGCGATATGAATCTACGCGATGTTCAGCGTGTTAGTCGACTCTCGGGCTGATCGGAGGGAATTGCCGGACCTGTCACTCAAGAGGTTCCGACCCAACAAATGGCTCAAAGCATTTGAATGCCTGGTGAAAAGAAATAGTGTCCATATAAGATATTAAATAGTATTAAGAGTACGGAAGGTCCCGTAAGGAACGCCTCGTGTACGTTTTGACAAGAACGCGCGGGAACGATCTCTTCAAAAAATTTTCCAGCAGCCATCAAAACGGCCAAATGTCTTTACCGTAAACTAGCGTTTTCGAAAAGAATTATCCACGATTTAAGTGCGAAGTTAGTGTATTATTCATTGCTAACAAACCTCATTACGGTAGCGAGGGTAAATTCCTGCGACGGATAAGCCTCGTGGTCGCTCCCAAACACGAAGATCGAACACATTCTGCTGCCGCTAGAGCAAAAAAGGGGGCACGTCAACGCAAAGTGGTCTTACCCTGGCGAATTTCAGTTTCAGGCCCCAAATGCGTTCGGTTCGAAATCGATACTCTGTTTCCTTCAGCAAGTACATCGGTTATGCGGCCCATCTTGAAGCACCGATCATGACGCATTCTAACCAGCTCAGAGGACGCACGGTCTTCGAAATACCAGGACGACCAGTCGTAACTAGCATTTTCACGTTACCGTAACACGTCCATATCAGTGGTATATAATTATAATCCCCAATAATTATGGTGCCTCGTTATTACGATTACGTTGCCGCTATTGTGCTCATAACTATATTTTAAAATCTGACCTTTAATATCCGGTGCAATTATCACCATGGTGATTAATCAAATAACTTTTCAAAAGTTTTTAGTTGAAGGCCAAAATTGCTTTTTGACTGAGTTATACATTCGACCACTCTGTCTTCTGTCTCAGCTTCGCTTGTATCATTGAATGACCTAGTGGCAATTAAAACGATGGACGTATATGAAGATATTAGAGAAAAGTCAGATTATTACTAGCACAAAATTACCATTAAGTTTCACAAAATGTCAATTCTGCGCGTTTTTGTTTCCTCTGGTTTTATTTATTAGTAGCTAACGACTCGTCGAAATTCTAGAGGCGACCGTTAAAGACATGTATGATCCGAAAGCACCTTTTTTCTTACCACTTGTCTAGATACCAAGGCTTCGAAGAGATCAAAGTTAGAGGCTTCAGCTCGAGCTCGAAAGTAATCATCGTGTGTCTCTGCTAACTGTAGGTAGATAGTAATATCTGACTGTTAGAGATAGCAAACGCAGGCATAGTCATTAACACGAAGCAGCAATGGCGAAATTACTCATATTCTATACGATACTTAAATAGCCAGTTTACCAATTCAATTGGACCACTGTTATTTCATCTCCTGATTATAATATAATACTAACTGTAGTAACATAATATTGCCAAACTAAAGCTATAGTATAGTAGTTAGTGTCAGATGTTAGAATATATGGAATAACACATTTTACTCTCAAGTCATTCATTTGAGCTTGTTCAAGGGTCAACTTACCTGGCATTTGCCACGTATCGAATCGCTGGCGGAATCCATAGAGACATTTCCAGTGGTCACTATATCGAAAATACGCCTACGTATGCATTTCGGATCATGTAAAATAAACTTGACAAAATAATTTGCAAGTTCTCAATAATAAACTTAATAGCCGATAGCCCGATAAATCTTTTTCTACTGCAGCTACAGGTTCTTCTTCATTCGCAGCTTGTTGTATTGATATTGCATAGCTTAAGTTCGATGATCAATCATCAATATCATCATTAAAATGTATTAGTAATTATCTTCAATAATTACTCATGTGATAGGTATTATCCTTTATTAAAATTCGCACACTTTCGTATAGTAAGCCTGGAATATACTATCCCATCAAGTTTCGATGTTGCATTAAAAATCATCGTTACTTTTTCTTGTGCCTCGTAGTGCTTGACTTGATACCATATAATATGCAGGAGCGCGGTATGAATAGATCCTTACTGTAAGATGTCTGTGCAGAGCGCCTTTTGATACCATGGACTACATTTGACGGCATATGTGTGGGTGTGTGTATGCGACTGATTGGGTAAAAACACCTAGATGACTCAGTTCATATACAGAATTTATTTGTCTCAAGGAACAGTTACTTCTTATTGTTGACACTAAAATATAACGAGCAAACATCCATTCCTAGGTAAGTTCCACGAGTAAGGACTAATAGCAAACGGTCCCTCTAGGCGATGTCCTGATCTCAGCGGGTGCTGCCGCGCCTCTTTCCCCGCTCGCCAATCTCCAACCCGGATGATAAAAAAAAAACATTCAAAATAGCTGGCACGCAGTACACTACCCTAGCTAACAACTTTCACTCTAAGACTCTTCAGGTTCGCTCCTCGTAATGGTTTTGTTGTTTCCTGCATTTTAAGGACAACAATGGTCCAAACTTCAATAGTGTTCTTATCGAGATCGTGCAGCGTTAAGTAAGTACATCGGTGAATAACAGAACATCGCCGTTTCATCACGCCGGTAGACAGGCCTGTAGGCAAACAAAGACATCAAAAATCAGCGGGCGTCAGTTAGAAGCTACAGGAACGTCAGTGGCAGAAGAGCAAAACTTTCAGATTCTCCACTTGAATAGTCTCAGCGTGGCATGACGTTTTTGTTATCAGAATGACCATGCAACAAGACGTCAGCGCGTGTGGTTGGCACTAAACTCCGGCTTGTGGCGTGGCTCAAGTGTAATTTTCGGCACAAACAAATTACGACACTGCAAAACAGGGAAGCGTCCGTCCCTGGCATTTACAGACTTAATTTTTAAATAGTTTTATTATCTGAGTATAGGTGACCAACACAACTTTTTTTGTGAACAGTCCAGAGCATAGAACCCGGCCAGCTAAAGTCGTATTGAGCAAAGCTACTGTTGCACTATGTCCGCGGGCTGCTTATGTCGCGCGAGACGGCGACAGTGAAACAATGAGATACTTCTCTTCATTCAATTACTTATTTTGGGATTTAAGCATAAACCAATTAATGAGCCACAATCGATACCTGACACACCTAAACGAAAAGTCTTGCCTCTGAACCGTCGCAAAGTACAAATTGGAGTGCCTACTGCTCTTTGATCCAGTCTGTCCGCGTGAATTATTGATTTATTTGTTATAAAAAATATACTTCATGCACCCGTACTTCATTCTAACGTATCAGAAATATGGCTCAGAAAAAAAGAAGCTAATATAGATGCGATCCCAAAATCGGTTTCCTCTGCTTGCGATATTATATATGTATATAAATAAAATATATTTAAGCGACATTCGATTTTTTTACCACCTTGGTCGACAATGCTGTGTTTTATGCAGAAAGGCTGACATTAAGCGCAATAGAATACGTGATCCGTGAACGACAACACTTTAATTGTCACCTCGGTCTATATAGTTTTACTAAGTCGAGGCCTGCAGCCATCATTAAGCATTGATGTTTGAGACGGCTAAGGCCTTTTCAGCATCGGGATACAAGCCGTGTTTCCACCTACGCCAGGCTCCAAGCCTGAACCACTTTCTCAAGCACCGGTCAAAACATGTCCTTGGTAGAAGTCGCAGTTGTTTTCGATTTGCAACCCGATTTCGGTGCGGTTGGCCGTGGCATATTGAAAAGTAAACCTGTATTTCGGTTGCGTTAAAAAGAGATTCTTAATAGATTGATCATAAGCGAATTTAAATGCCATTTATTAAAGCTATATAAAGTGAGTAGTAGTAAACGTTGATTTTCTCTGCAGTTTCTAACCAAGCGGTCTAGCCGCTTCACCTAACATACTGTCTTTCAAGTCAAATATACTAGTATTTCTGTAGTTTTATGTCAATTTTATTATTTTCCTAAGGGTACATTGTGTCTGACAGAAATTCTATTCTTCATAGAAATTTTATCTGCTTTTTGTTTCTCCTCGGTACGGAGACTAAACTGAACTGCATCGCTGGTCCCTTAACCCTGAAGTAACCAAATACAGCATTACACAAGTGATTTACTTTAATAAGATAATTTAATCATAAGTTCAGTAATATCAAGTTCTAGTATAATAACTTCATCTATGTTCCATAAGTTGTAAGCGGATGGGAGTACCATCTCGTTCAGTATTACTGTGGCTCTAGACTTTCTGAAGACATGGTACTATATCGTGATACCATGATAAAGCTTTTGACCTTTACTTAACTACTCAACTATGTTGTCAATGTTTTTCTTTTGCAATACATCCTTATTCCGGGTTACAGAAGCAGGTGTTTTGAGATCATTTGGGAAATGGTACTATACCTCGAAAAGAGCCTTCGAAACCTTCGAAAACAAACGAATTGAGAGTTGAATGGGCTAAACTAAATCTTGTAACACTTGAAAAATGGAAAATAGACAATTTGTTACCTTTTTCATGCATAACACCTACCATCTTGAAAACAAAATTAGATTAATTTCGAAATATATATATATATGAAGACGTTCGCTGCAGCAGCAGTATTTCGAGGCCGCTTTTTTCTCATGACATCCTCGCAAAGCAGCCTATTCCGCTGTTTGAATATTTAATCGACACCCAAGACAAATCTTCGATAGAGCTCTATGGAAGATGGGCGCGTGCAAGTTCGTCACGGTGCTCAAGTGCGGGACCGCCAATCCTTTGTCGATGCAAATTTTTCATTCGAGATCGCTATATATTCCTATATAAGTTGCGTATATTGGCCAACTGATCCGCATACTTGGATGCCCACACGGATCCAGCACTGTATTTAGCACGCTGTTTCTACTCTGTCTCTACGCTGTTTCTACCCTGTCTCTAACGAAGAATTATTTCTTTCCGCGCTGTTTACGCCATGCTAAATTTCCAATAACGGCTGTGCTAGGTATTGTCTCCGAAGCATAACTTGATTACCATAATGCAAGACGATTGTTTAGTTACTATCCCAGAAAAAAAGTGGTGGCATTTTAAGCTTAAGACATAACGAGCCTATTTTACATCAGGCAGACTAAGAGGCCTTGGTCTACTACTTTACATATAGTATTCCATAATTTTGCAAGTATCCTAGAAATTATTTTGTGGGAAATAAAGTGGCGATATGTTGCAACTAAAAAAAAAACTCACATTTGTTTTTAAAGTGATAAGAAATACTTATAAACCGAGTTGATTGATAATAAAATAATAATTGATAACAAAATGCTTAGCCATGAACGGCTATTTACTGCTAGATTGTTGTTTAATCGTTTAGCAACCTATAGGATCATATAGATCTTGCTTAATAACACTTCAAGAAAGGTTACGTAGGTGTGAGTGTGTTCATTCCTTTATTATTTTATTATTAGTAAAAGTATATAAATGATAATTTGTTGCTTACAATCGTTCCAGACTTTGAAGTCGATGTTGCCCTCGAGAAGATAACATTAGAACTGTCTTTGTCATCAGATATTAAATACTGCCTCTTTCTTCCTGGTTAAAATATTAGCCAAAAAATATAGTAGACATGTTAAAACACCAGTATAGGCAATTATGTGTGAAAATTAGGGGTTTATTCAGCTATTCCTGCTCCGAACCCCGTTCAGGGTAACACGGTAACGTCACTTTCCCGAAAGCATTGACCGCTTCGTATATTTAAAAAAGCTGGTCAGTTGATTGATATATTAATATATCGCAGACGTTTATTATGTATAAATATATACTTGAACATCTATTTACGAATATTAGTACTTGAAAAAACCAAACTTTTATGTACATACGCATATGATTACAGGTACTATACGTTGCTATTTTGAGTTATCTTTTGAGTAGGGAGATGGTGCTACCTGACTATACGCAATTAAAGGAATGAAGCTAGATATTAATCTTCCGAAACCCTAGGTCTGTATTTCTATTATGTTAGTGTGCTAATTATGCTTTACGTTTTGCTGGTGGATAATGTATGCCGATTTTAGTTTTGGTCGTAATGAAATATGAAATAAAATAAAATTTCTATTGACATAACCCCTGTGGTAAATAAAGTTTAATGTTTTTGTAAGCTGCTCGTTTATGGCGCACACAAATATCTTGCTATTTATTCAGTAAGTGTGAGTAACAATTGTGGAAAAAAATTAAGCAGGCAAATAAAACATAACAATTATTAAAACACCGAATGTAAAGTATACAGTGCAAGAAGTTCTCTCCACGAAAATCCTGGATAGTATAACTAAGATCTCCGACAGACCACAGCTGATTAAGGTTGATGATCGGAACTTGCTAGGTTTACGCATAAAGCCGTTCGTTGAGGTAATACCGACGATTTCATGCTCTTCCAAAAAAAATCTGAATCGATTTATCTTTGGGTGATGCCATTTCGTGCATGGGAACTAGCTCACCTAAGGTGCTCATTAGCAGCCCCGTCTGAGAGGCCTGATCACGAACAGACAGTAGCCTTTCACGTCCTTCAACCATAGCCAAATGCCGGGGTTTTTGCCTATAATTGGCGACATTGTCGTAAACGAGATTATCGTGAGCTATCATGTAATCCACTGGGTGGCACAAAATCTTCTCCAGTCTCCTTGTCGGCCACTAGTGTTTAGACACGGTTTAAACCTTACTGGAGAAATACTTTGGAATCGCTTCCGGCGATTAGTCGAGAATTTGTCTGAGACGAGCGGTGTCGATAGTTGGCGATACAATTTGGGATAGTTCCCTTATGAGGGACTAATGACGGTCGAGTGGTATCAGACATTAATGGCAATCAAGTTTCGTTGCTCTCAATGTGAAGTGGTAGAATTGAAACGTTTTTTGAGGCATCGAGAACTTTTTGAGTCGCCGACATGTATCTCGTGGCCAATGGAGAGTGGACACCGATCATCATTATCTTCATCTATCTCCTGGCCAAAGCAGTTTATTTGAAATTAATCAGAGTTCAGATGGAGGCATGAAGCGGTCACTAGCTGAATTTTTTTGGCAATTATAAAGACGCTATATAAAATAAACACCAAAAGAAGTCTCAGAGCTGATTAAAAAAAATAGCGGAAATAAGTTTATCAATATTTTGCGCGCATGCCTGTCTATAAATTTTGCACAGAACTTTTTTTTGCTAAAAATTGGCCGCGAATCAGGGGAAGGAGAGATATACAAATCCTTACTTGCGATATTGTAGACCACAAAAGAGCGCCAAGCAGTCGTTTAATCAGACTGGTCGAGGATTAAAGGTTGGTAAAAACAAGCGATAAATAGAATGGTTCAATGAGCACTGCAGTATCGTAAATTAATTGTTTTCTTGGATGGTGTCGATTCAATCGTCATTGTGTCTTTCGGCAAATGAATTGGGAATATAGGAATAACACAAACAGCAAACGGAACCGTGAGCAGATAAATTATCAACGTTACACAGGGAGGTAAACGATCATATAATATGATTGTATTCTGGCTGAACTTAAAGGTGAATCGTTTGTGGACGGTAAACTATCAGGACACTGTGTAGCACAAAAGAGGAAACGCTCATCTCTATTGTTTTTAATTGAGCAAAGCACAGCCAATGCTGTAGGAGAAAGCAGGCCAATAATCGTCTATAGTAGCAGAAAAAAAATTGCATCCTAGTGTCAAACGTACTGATCATACTTTAGTTAAGGATTAGCGATGTAGTAGATATAGTAACCCGTATGTTTTTGAGAAACCATAAAAAACACGATTTAAAATTTCCTTTGATAACAGCGACCATGCACATCAAGATCGTCATAATATTTCAACAACATATGCGTACGACATGCTAGTAAAATACTGCCAGGCAAGGGCCTTCGCAAAAATGGTCGTTACTGATTCATTCCTATCGATCCAACCTGTTCTATGAGCCCATTTTGGGGAATGGGCATGGCGTCGAGCAAAATCTGTCACCGGATAAAATAATAATTCAAGTCGAACCATTCCGTACACTAATACTTCACACAAAACCTTATCACAAGAACTTTAGCGTTTAGTGCAGCTTTTTTTCTTTGGTAATCTCTCGATCGGCTCTGCCACTCAACGACACACATGCAGATCCTCGATATGTTCGAGAAGTCCCTCACAGATGATTGCCCAATACCTAGCGGGCTCATTTACAGACCTCTTTCGAATATGGAGCGACGTTGTATGGACTTAGCTCAGGACCAGTTTTGCATATTGTCGCTTTGTGAAAACACCCGTTATTGGCAGTTATCGGAAGCGACAGAGAAGGGTTAGATTGAATGTATCTCCGTTTACTCATTTCGACGACAGTTCCCATTTTATTGCGGATAATACAGAGATGAACATGTAGGGTGTTGGCATGATAGGTTTCTTACACTCGTCACTCGAATCATGTCTCAAAGTTAATCTAGCAGAAAGTTCTGGATGGATGAGAATTATGTGTCCACATTATAGGCAAGTATATAAATTATCTATTGAATCGGATCAGCAGGAAAATATTGTTGGAAAATGCTGTTGCCTATGCTAAGAAGAACCAGCTATTGTCGTTAATCTCTTAGGTTGTCTTTCGACATAAAAGTCAGCCTAGCTACAGAAAAAGCTATCATCCGAAACAGGCGTAATGATCCTAACCGTATTTTCGCAAAATCAGCTTCAACGATACGGGTTCTCCGCTGCGCACCACCTTTGGGGACATTTTTTGTTGGGATGTATACATTCAAGCAAGTTTTGGCCTGTAGGCTATTCTCATCTGCAGCTGCCTTAGTAGTATCATTTACGCCAGATACGTCTCAAGTGAACATTACGACTAAATCAATCTGTTTCGAAGCAGATTTCGGCCTCTTATGTATATGCATTGCTACACCCAAAGCGTGGTCGTGGTAAGCTGACATGCTAAGGCTCACAGTCGTGCGCCAATGCCAAAGCTTTTGCGTATATCCTACTGTGTACATAGTTGAAATCACGACACAGTAAACGTTGTTTACAGGCCAGAGATACACGAGAGAGCTTTGACAAAAACACTTTTCCGTAAAAGCAGCTCACTTAGATGTTCTTACATTTATAAATTTTTTATTTTTTTTTTCATTCCGAAAGTACACATACATGGACGCCATTTTTTTGGCGATCGCTTTTAGTTCCAGCGGCTTCACGTTAAATTTATTTCCCTATAAAGACTTGAGTTTTTTTACAAAATATTGTAAATTAAAACTAAATCTCAGATATGTGGTCTAACGTTTTGTGCAAATTTTCGGCATTTCGTTTCGGGGACAATAACAATTAGCATTAAGAAAAATACATATGGTCCAGAGAAGTGGGCCGCTACCTTTTAGCAACTTCTATCAGGACGAAACGTCAAAATCACCCAAATTATCCAGCTGGGCCTCGTTGAATATCGTTATGTCAGTAACCACGTTATTTAGTATTCGATTTACCGTGTCTGTTTAAAGCCAATTGAATGGTTTCATCTTTATCTATTCCGTAATTCACGTATGGATGAACACAAAATGGTAGTATTAGTTTTTGCTGTGCTATTGAACTGACCCGTTCCGGTATTCTAGAATTAGTTATCTCCTGCGGCGATATGACTGGGATTGAATGGACGTCTATCGACTGAACTAGGGAATTGATCGATAGGCTTGAACGGACGTCAACTCTGTCTTAACGAGTACCTGAAGGGAAACTTATTAGATGTACATAAGGAGAAAATGTGCAGCAGAGCCGCACTTTAGAATGTTGACGATAGCACGGTGTCATGTGCTGTTTGCTTCCATTTTTAGGTACACCGACCATTGTGCTGTAACAGAAACGAAGCAACATCTAAATATCGAAGTTGTTCTTTAGCCAGTGAGCGTCGATTCGAAGCAGCGCCTCGTGGTGAGGGCTAAATAGTGGTTAGTGGCTAAAAATGGACAGATTTGATTCAGAAAGAAGTGATCCACATGATACAACGGACTTAAAGACGTTGGATAGGGCGGAACTTGATGCTGATTCCAGCGTACTGTCGACTTCTCGTTCACACGAAACAACGGATGAAGTTGTACGTATCAAAAGGGCCGCTCCTCAGAATACGTTATTACGTCGATAAATGTTGTACATCATCACAAAGTAACTTTCTCGCCATGTCGAGTCGAAGTAACTTTATTGTATCGATAACTAACTTGTCCTGCAGTAATTAACCCCTACCGTTGTTCTGACAAAAATTGCATTCTGTCGTTGGGCTTCTGGCAAGCAACATTGTCGGATATCGACAGCATCTGATATTATTCTATTTTTATGTACCGTAATTTTGTACTTCCTTGTATTAGCTATTTGGCCTCTCCGAGAGCAAGCTGTTGTACTGAATCTGATTTTTACTTGCCATCGATTTTTGCAAACATATGCTTTTCAATAGGCTGCGGGAAAATTAAGGACTCTCAAGGACATCCCTGACAGACGCAACTCGTTAAGTTTCTCTTACAGCGACGAGGAAGACGACACCGACCTTTCCCCAACTTTGACAACTGAGAAGTTATGTTCGAAGAACAGCGTTTTACCCAGTTTGTATCAGTTAAATAGCTTTATAATTCATATTTATCGAGAGTTGTAACGTATTTGAATCGTTTCAATTAAGTCATCCTTTTCTATTGGGCCTCAGCTGACATGACCTGGCCATGATTTGACCTCAACGAAGGCACAATCTGTTAAGGTTCTGCAACGATTTAGGACAAATGCTGACTGAACTAAGCTTCATCATGAAACCATGAAAAATAATCCAGTTTGAAGGTTTTCTTTATTTATGGTAAAATTACTTTAAAAGTACCTTCCAAGGCATACCGGAAAACGCCAACGGCGTTCTTTACGTCTTGTTACGGTCTTTTTTCAACTTAGCAAAGCACAGCGCGTCAATAAGTTTTCACCACTTGCTATGCAAGCCTAACCTACTTTTGCCAATATGTTGACGCATGGTAACTCATAGTTACTATAGGTATTTATTAACGAACGAGTAACAAACGAACGCGTGTGTGTGGAATGTAAAGCAAAAAGAATCCAAGAACAACGACTTGATAGGGGATAAGCAATGGTGTGATTAGAACTCACTGCATTGAATATATAGCGAAATTTTAAAGATACGTTTTTATACCATACGGAGTATAGCAAGCAATTAGAAGATCGTAAGCTGACGTCTCTAAAGCAAACATAAGGTGACGCAGTCTTGTGAAAGACGTGCACCGAACAGCGGCACTTTTCTAATAAAATTTGCGTTTAGTAATACATGTTTGTAAATTAAACGAAGAATATAAAAGGATCTATTTTTTAAACAAATAATCTCTTTTTCACTGTTTTCTTCACCGGAGATCACAAACAAGTCCAGCTTGACGTAAACACTGTTGATCTATCATCTCATAAAACTTGATGGCTTTCAAACAAAAACCCGCACGTTTCAAGTGATTTTCGAGAAAGTATAATGCATCAATTGTACCTAATAATAATAATATAATAATGTATTGTATCTAAGAAAAATCCTCACAAAAAGTGCTTATTTCGTTCTGATTGCTGAAAAATGGGATATTTCAAAAGAAACTGTCAAATAACATCAAACAGTGTTTTTTTTTTCATGAACAGTGGTAGTATATACAGTAGTTTAAACGGATCTCTATTAAATGCGATCTGTGAAAAGTCATTGCAGGTGGCTGGCTGTTTAAGTATATGATAAGGTGAAATTCATAGAAAACGTTTCCTGCGTTGCAGCTGCCAGCGGTAAAAACAATGACTGTTTGGTTCTAAGATACCTATTTGACACTTTAAATTCAACATTACATTTAATCGATAATTATTTCAAATCCTGACTTCTGTGACAGATTCAGCGTCGGCGGAAGGTGACATCGGCGAGTTTGCTGCTCGCATTGCAGAAGCCAAAGTGAAGAAAGATAACATGAAGTTTAGCTTTCCGGAACCGGAGTTCCTCAAGGAGATCCCGAAATACGATCGTATGCAGCCTTCCATTTCGTACCTTCCACTGGAGCACTTTTTTATTTTCAAAAGTATCCCTTTTACTGAACTATAACGATGCATAATTTCGCAAAAGATAAAAATTGTACCACCTTCACAGGCGACTATGAAGACCACGAGTTAGAGGACGCTTCTGATCTTATTCCGCTGTTGCTCAGTACCCAAAAGATTAAAGGTAGGTTCACACAATTTGTCAACTTTCATTTTTAATCAATAATAGCAAATTATGCCGAACGGCGGACGACCTGTTCAGAGATCAGTAATTTGTTGGTCAGCTATATCATGTATGTGGAAATCTGGTTTTTCTATTGCTTTTTCTGAGGCAAAAATACGTTTAGATTCATTTCTCAACAGCGCAATTGCAGCATCGGCAGCCGTCTATTTTTCATTGGAATTAATAATCAATACTGAATAAGCTTTGCTGGATACAGTGGAAAACAGTACATCATCCGAATGTTACGTCTAAGTAAAACAATTCTTCATTAAAACTAGAGATAAGTTAGATAGCATAAGACTCGAGTAAAGCTGCAATAAAGGCGTTATATTTTTTTAAATTTTTCCTATAGCAAACAATCTTCAACAAGGGTTTGGCCGTCTTGCTTTTTAAGTAATATGAGTGCTCTCACTTTTGTATGACCTTTTAGCTAGTGCCGGGCCGATATGGTCCATTATAAATGCTCCTAATGTGGCCTTCGGGGGGTATGGACCACTGTTCATGCCGTATAGGAAAGACCTAATGAGAGGCAACGTTAAGATATTTTTCCTGACAAAAGAGAAACAATCACTATAGCCAATGGCAATATAAGTCTGGTGCCTGCTATCTTTTCACCAACGCAGCTTCATTATTGACGGTGACTCAACGTCTGTAAATCAAACTGTTCCCATGAAGATTTCACCGTGCCCATGCGTTTATGCAACGGTGCCTAGAAACGCTC
>NW_019214290.1:89274-131666 GCF_002532875.2 Varroa jacobsoni
CGCAGATGTGTTCCATTGGAAATCCATTTTATCTTTGCTGTTTGAAGTTCATGTCGATACTGATTTTGCTTTGTCCTACCTGTATCTACTGTAGCCTTCATTCAATATTAATGGAATTTCTAGGCAGATAAATAGAGCGATGACATTCATACTAGGTCGGGGCTTTTCGCTGCCTTACAAAAACGTGTACACATTTTGTAAACATAGCAACGCTGAAATAACGATTTCGAATGACGGCTGAAGCACGGGACGTTTGTCATTTACTAAAAGAATAAGTTCACTGTATAAAAATGAACTTATCCGATCTTTGCCATTTCTAATATTGATGTTATGATAGGAATCGACTCCTATAGCCAAGTATCAAATCGATTAGTGTTTGCTCTTCAGCCAAGGCTCCTTAAAGCTTCTAGACCCTTGTTAAGAGCAACAACTTTCTGCACGAAGTATATTAGAAGACGTTAGCGTATCAGCCAACGTATGTGATTTGTATGCATTATGAAATGAAACCCAAATACTAACCCTGCTGGATTCAGCGGATTGGCGAACAAAAATCGCATTGAACTTTTATTTACAGTGATGCCCTTATTTAATACGTACTGCATAAAATATTACTCATAGTTTTACCGAACTATGATTTTGTGAGCGGCATGATTCTGGGAAAAAGCACGTTGGCTAACTTCGCTGGAGCTTTCCCTCATACCTAAGACGTTTATATTATATATTAAATAATATATTACATGTATACTAAAAGCAAACGCTGTTTTAGCTATAAATTGTTACCAGTCGAGAAAACACGTCTGATCTGGCGTAACTTCTTTTCAACGTCGAACGAAAAAGATGACTGATGCTGTAGTTACGAGAGACAACACCAGTCAGATCTGAAAAGAAACTTTTGAGGCTGCGTGATAAATGCAGCCGAAGAAGAAATCCAGATTGAGTTGCACAAATACGGCCACTACCCATCAAAACTGGATCTGACCGATGTAACACTAGAGGAGCTACAGTAACGTTTTGCAGTCGAGAAAATTTCGCAGGACCTAAGTCCATATCCACGAACGTCTCCGGCAACCTCAGCTCTTTCTTATGACTGAGGTGCTGTTAAGGAGGATGGCCATCTGCCGGAAAGCCTATTAGAGGTATATTTACACAGTCGTAAAAGACTCATGGTTCGACAGACATTAACGGTTACTCCTATAAATTCAGTTGAAGAAGAACCTGCAGTTCTCGACATTAGTGTCCCGGATATTCTGGCCGTTTACTTGTCGACTTCGCTAGAAATCTGGCCAAAACAGACCAGGCAAACGTCGCATTCGACGGCGCTGGCATTCGGTTAACATAGGGAAAATGCTTCACGCCATTAGTGCCTGTGAGTATTTTTCGAAATTAGTTGCTCTTTCTTAATCCACAGCAAAGATGTCTGCTGGCCTAGTACCGAGAGCTATGTGATCAACACCTGTCTTAAACAACGAGAGCCATGATCCAATATCGGATCCGTCCTTTTACGAATTTTCGACAAAATGACCGATGAGCAAACTACCAGGTGTTCTATTCACTGTTTCGACGTTCATGTTATTGCCCATCTTAATGGAATTTGTTTCTTTTATTCCACAAAAACGATCACATTAACCGTTCAGTAGATGAACGCATGTGGATCTACGTCGTATTTTCAAAAATAACACGTTAGTTCAAACGCGGACTTTTCACACATATTAACATCATTCGTGTAGTGAAGGTCGAAAACCTCGATTCCGATACCTCAAACCGGTCCAGTACGAAGGGCATGTAGCTTTGGGAGTGCTAGTACTGGAACGCAACGTACGTTTTGCTTTTTTCCACTGTTTGCCAAAAAGACTTTTAGCTGTCGAGCCACAGGTACTGTAGCACATGGATATCACGCCAAAATATATTTCTAGAAGATTCTTAACGACGGAATATTGTTCTATTCTACGACTTCTGATTCAGGCAGTCGACTTGGTCTCTAAAATTAGTATCTCATATAGCTATAAGGCCTTTTATTAAGTGAAGCGCATATCTACAAATATAATTATCTCACAAAATAGATGCGTCCTATGTACAATATAATTTGTCAGCATTGTATCTTGCTTTCACCTAATTTTATGTAATATAGTTATTATAAGCTGTTCTTTGGATCGTTGTTTAGTTGTTAGTATCGCGTGTACGTTATTAGAATGCCGGTCCGGCCTCGTTTCGACAATGAGGTCCTCCATCGATGTAACAACTGGTGTGTTATCTTATCGAATCAGAGTACTAGTGCACTGTTCGTAATGCACTAGGGTGTAGGGCGTAGCACTTTAGGGTGGGCGTATTTTTTGTCCACCGGCACTCTGTCGGTATCGCGACAGGCAACATATGGGTCAATAAACCATTTTCAAAAGCTTCCTCTCTAACGGTGCAAGCAACCTTCCCGTAGTAACTCAGGGTCGGGAGACATACAAGCTCGCTAAGTTTTACGCAGGACCCTTCAGGCACA
Source organism: Varroa jacobsoni (assembly GCF_002532875.2). Classification (NCBI taxonomy): domain Eukaryota; kingdom Metazoa; phylum Arthropoda; class Arachnida; order Mesostigmata; family Varroidae; genus Varroa; species Varroa jacobsoni. Next base: position 91,766 of record NW_019214290.1, read on the forward strand.
AAAAGAATCGTCTAATTTAATAAATGAAAATTTTTAAAAAAACAGCAAAAATTCAAGTGTCGAAAAAAATCCGAATCTAAATAATGTAAAAAATTTAAAGAGATTAACAGCCGACGATTATCTAGATTGACCAGAGATAATTTTATCTTGAAAATAACAGCTGCATAAAAACGTTACAGTAACCAAAAAAATGTTGTTAATTCGACATTTCTTAATCAAATCCCTATTCTGTCTTGCCTCGTTGTGTCCTTAATAATGTAATAAAAATAAAATGCAAAAAGGTAGAGAAAAAGATCGCAAAGTGATAGATTTATTTAGTTTAGTGCTATATTTAGCACTGATTGGTCACGGTTCAAATGTCTGAGCGTATCATAACAATTGCACCTTACTATTTACATGTCGTGTCACGAAAATAAACTTTATAAGGCAAAGCTGTTGTTTTATATGCAAGAAGCTACACGCTATTGTCTTACGACAGAGCGTACAATACTGAAGGTTTTTGTCGCTGAAACTTTAAGTGTACGCATGAAGCAAACATACATTTGTTGGACGGTGTACGAACAGTGAAACGGAGCACGATCCTACAATGTTATTGATCATTGTATGTTTGGCTGGCTATAAATATTTAGTTAAAGTTTAAGTTAACGTTACCCAATTCATAGTTTGCTATTGGCCACCAGGCTCGTCTTTTAATCAAAGTAAGTTGACCGCAACATGAATCACTATCGATACCCTACGTTGCATGAAGATCATTGCTGCGAACGCCATTTTCTAGGCTCCGGAGCTAAAAGTCTATACCATGCAAATAAAACCTTCTCATGCCTTTTCTACTGTATCAGAAATTGAATACTACAGACTTTCGGTGGCGGATTTTGCTTCTCAGCAGTAGAATTCCTAGTAGGACTCAATGTCTATCGAAGACTTGGCCTCATAGGCATTTGACAGAACGTTCCCCAGAATGTCAGAGTTATTCTCAGTAAGCACCGGCGTCAAAATCGATTACGGCCAGAAAGCATTTTGTAGGATTCGTTTGCTTTGTAAGCAGAGCAATTCTACAAAGAAAAAAATTGTAGCAATGAGGAAAACGAAAAAAAAATCACGACATCTTAATAGGAACAGCCTCGAAGCCCTTCTGCCATCCGTCGCTGTTTTGTGGCTCTGATATTATCTAGCTTCTTGTGAAACATATCGTGGTACTGTCCGCTCGTTACCCAGACAACTTCGTGAATTAACAAAGACAATAGAAAGCTGACCGATAGATGCTATTTACATTTGGCCGTACGCAATCGTGCCAGATCTATACTATAAAGTCCTTTCTTTTACAAAACCGAATTGTTACATGTTGCCGGCTTACGACACTGGCATCAAGCATGCTCTGACAAACCCTCATGACCTGATTCTAAGTCGGCACAATTTATATACAACTGTATATCATCATTAATAACTGACGATGTCTACTTTCTTGTGCTTAGTTGAGGTTGGCCATCGCCATTAATAAATGAATAGGCACTTAATGTAGAGTCAGATGTCTTTGCATTAAAGGTCCGATGGCTTCTTTCAGCATAGGCTACAAAGTAAAATCTGGCAAAATTTGAATAAACATTTCAGGTTCACGCTTGGGGCTTCTATACCCGGTAAATATATACCATTCTATTATACTACGCCCTGTTGCAAATACGTTATCAATCGCAGACTGGATTACGGTAGTATTAATGGCGCGTCCGTTAAGAGGGCCTTTCGATCGCAATTCTGTATATTGATTAGAAACCTATTCCCTTTTATATATGTCAAATTGAAAATGAAATGTTTCTCTAATCATTGTTAGTTCAGTCGAGCTAATTACGTTCGAGATAAGAATCAGCGCCTACATGTTTAGGGTGCTATACATGATGTAGAAATGAGCAGAATACACGTGTGGTGTAGGCTTACAAACATTAAGCTAATATTGTTATTGGCCTTGTCACTAACAACTGTCACATAACTGAAGTCATTTTCAGGCCTTTTCCATTTTGTTGTTAACGGAAAACGATAACAAAGGACTGCATATAGAATGAACGTCAAAGCAGAATCATCGAAACCCACAAAGAAGGAGGTACAAAGAGCATATGCTAATGCTTATATATATACGTATAAGCTAATAGCCCAAAGATATGGGCTGCAGATCCCATGTTTTAAACTTTTCTGAAGTTTAACGGCGGAAGTCTCGTCCGTGGTAGCATTCATTTGTATAGTTGAATGCCAACCGGATTAGCTAAGGTCCTCTCTGAGCAAAAACTAGTATGCATCGTGTCAGCATCCATTATGTTTTTTATTGACACGTTCGGAAAGTAGGCGGCCTTGAGACCCCGTGCTGAAGGCAAGCCACCCCGACTTCGACGTGGCGAACTTTGCCAACGCTGGTAGAGACGCTGGTTAACTATGACCACGTCTGAGCAGAAATCGATGTTATAAAAAAGCGCTTGCATTAGGACTATTATTACAATTTTTATCGTTCGTGTGGAGTGTCCGATGGTGTCTGTCGTGTTTGTCTCGATATCGCAGACTAAATAATGACAAAGATATTATCAACTTGTCACGCCGTGATCGAAACCCATTTGTTTGAAAATCTATAGAGCTTTTTAGTCACGAAGGGTACGGTCTTTAGCAATACGTGACGCATTCAAATGTATTGTACCATTAGTGATAAACAGTGAGTCATCGAACTAGGCGTTTCACAAAAACTATCAAGTTCTTCGCACAAAAGCTCCCTCAGGGATTAAACCTATACGGGAATTCCGTGTGTCTGTAAATGAAAACCTGACCCATAAGTATTAATACGGTGTGAGCTTGTATAGCCTACAAAGAGACTGATAACAGGGCAAATGCACGCCATTGGCATGAATCTCCAGGAAAAATGGACAGACCGTTAGCAGCCTACTCCCACCTTACAATTCTAGTTACGTGCTTTAATTATACATTTCTCGACACCACCCATCTCGTGGGATTGAAGGCTTTCTCATCGTCAGGACTCACAATCAACACGGTTTCTTCATCCAACAGCAATCCTTGTATTACTCACAAACACATATGCATTTCTGGTTGACTCGGGCATACTCTCAGGTTAACGACGATAATGATCTACAAATGACGGCCAGGGGTTTTTAGGTGCATGCTATCGGTCTGCGTTCCTACAATGATGCATCAGTTCTGTATAAATTAATGGTTTCATTGAAGGACCTGTCCTAGTACTATCGATGTAGTCAAGCTCAACGTATCCGAACTAAAAAGGACCCGTGGACAACTCACGCGATAAGCTGGTCAGTCGATCAGGATTCCAGACATTCGCTGGCTAAATTACTCTGGCAAGTATGTTGACTGCGAACCCCAGTAAGGTCATGATATTTATTGAACCCATTATTTTGGGACAAGCCGGCAGTAAAGAACGCGTGTGAGTCGCAGTTTTAGACTTCTGATATTGCAAACGACGGTTCTCTCGTGCGACGATATAAATCAAGTGAATTGTTCGTTTTGATAATTTTGAACCGAAAGCCTTGTGGCAAATTAGTGATGACAGAGTTCGATGATAATATCGTAAAGGCATACATATATGTACATTAACTAAAAATATCAATAAGAAATTTCTAGAAATAGCATGGATAGACCAACTCCGCAATTAAATAATTGCCAGACCCATTTTGGAATACATCGCAACGAAGATATTCATCTTGTGCAGAATCGTCGTAGACTGTAAGTTTCATTTGATTTTCTAAACTCTTACTTTACATAAACCCAGTCTTCTAGCTAAGTTCGAAAAAGAAAACATGGCTTATAGATTTGTCTGTTCCTCAATATGTGTATCAAGCGTTGCATTGACGATTGTGCAGTACCATAAGTTCAACGGTGTCTTACCTTATACATCGACTGTAAGCATCTGTCATATGCAGTCGTATATTTATTTATGCTGTGCTCGTATCTTTATTAGCGACTTAACTATACCATTGTTGAATTTGAACAGAACGTAACTTTCCGATATTACAGGTTTTCTTCATTGCCACGGTCTCCGTATGTACCAGGGCTGTCCAATAAACCCAATATGCGTAGTTCTCAAAGGGGATCAAACCGGGCTACTAGGAAACCTCCACAAAAGGGCAATCGATCTATCACTTACTGGGACGCCGAACGATCTAGTTCCGCCCAATACAGTCACCAAGAAGTTACAAATGGTAATTATTATAACCAGCCTTGCCGGAAAAGACACTCTTCTTGCTCCATAGAAGGTCGATCTATTGGTGCTTCTCGGACTGCCTTTAAGAAAAGATCTCTGAATACCGAAGCGTTTCATGCACCAATAAAAAGGAGCCCCACTAACCTTTACCGACCCAGAATTTCTACGGAAATGGTGGACAACAAAAATGCCCTCGTTTGCGTGGATGAATTTCCCTCCTCTAACGAGCATGGCAATAGCAGACGTTTTACGTCTGTCGCAAAAAAATTCCGACCTGGGTCTCCACCTGCTATTGTGAAATCACGCGGTAACAACCATAACTGCGGACCGTTATCCACTCAAGGTGGTACCAGTTCCGCACGAGCTGAGAGGAAGCTGTTTGCAGCACTAACACAGTCATCACCGTCAAGTTCACTAACGACGCCTAGCGTACATGAAAAGTCTATACAATTGCTAGGTGTAGCTTTAATTGGCGTCGCGCTGTTGAAATCGAATGTCAAAGCAGCAAAGACCTACATACAAAACAAGGTTGCAATCATAGACCCACTGAAATCGCTCGACGAGATAACTGTGGACAAATTCGATGCCACATCAGCATCAAACCTTGCCCTTGTGCAAATATCCCCAATCGAATGGGTACACAAGACACAGCCCGATGTAGCAAGTTCCGCAGCGGAAACTACAACTACTGCGGGCGATGACGCACCCCGTATATGTGAAGCGTCCACTTCCGGGTCGTCTCCACGGGAAGAATCTTGTTCTACGGAATCCACAGCTACTCCATCGCATCTACCTTCAACGACCTCTGCTTCGGTGGACATTGATGGAACGCTTTGCGTGTATGTACTGATCTATATTAACAAGACTAGTTTCATTAGTTTCATTAGTAGAGACTAGAAACATTAGTTTCTCAGATTCGTAAATTTTTAATATTCAGATGTTACGCTTGTTACTACGATTGTTTGTCATTACTGAGACTTTAGCAGGTTGCATTGCGCTGTACATATGTGACATGTTACAGTAACAAAAGAGCTATCAAAGGTTCATTGTTTTGAAGAGCCTTTTCTATTAATAGACTTTTACTGCGGATGCTAGTGGCGGTAGACAACGCGATGAACAGCACTAAATCTGTTCGATATAAAAGAACTATAAACTGATCTATCTGTTTCATGTATAAAACGATTGTACTGTCGCATAATTTGTTAGTCAATAGGAAAAGATCCCGTGACGTAAACGAACACGCTCCAAGTCTCGACTTGAGAAGGAACTCTTTATGCCCCACGAGTTCAGTATAGACCGTCTAGTATTGTTGTGAAATAGAAGAAATCTGTTCCCCCACAAGTTTATCCCAGAAATCTCAAAGCAGTCTTGAAACACATAGTGCAGTTCCTGCAGGCCACAAAAGAAACTTCGAACCAGTCTTCGGTCTCTATGCTTAATAGAGCAATTGTTGCAGCTAGCTTGCGAATCAAAGCACAGTCTTTCTGTTCGATTCGAGAATTAAGCGATTCTTGGTGTCAGCTCGTCCGTGGAGTTCCTAGACATACTTATCTCCCAATGGAACATGCAAAGGGAATAAGTTACGAATGCATAAAGGAGTGTCGTACTTTGTTCTACTATGGGCGTAGGTGTGAACGAGTGCTGGTTTGCGATTAGCACCTAATTAGCGTTGACCTTTGACTTAACCTCCTCACCAAAGAACACCTAAACTATAGGCTTCTAGCTTGTAAGCTATTTTGCCAATACGCTTTGGGTTTAAGCACCTAAATTAGTGAAACGCAGCGTGTAGACGTGGTGTCTACCAATTATTCAACTCCGCGCAGTCGTGACAAGAAAGAGATCAGTGTCATATTTAAATGGCAACGAAAAACTGGCGATATATAAATACGTATTACCAAGTAGAATCTCATCATCCCTAGTCTTTTAACTTTTATCCACTGCACTGCTAGATTGTCAAGTTGGAAGAAAAGGAAACTGAATTTATAGTCTGTTGTTACATGCCACCCATGTGTAGCCTCAAATCTTCTATGCTCGCACTATAAATAAATCTGAGTAGATATAAACCTAAATAAAATTGTCAAAGTCGTTGGCACCTAAAATCCAAAGCTAAAAATCAAAGTAGAATTTCATACTGTATGCGGTCTCGGTCAAGTTTCTATGAAAACAATAGGACGTGTCCACGTACGGTGATCAAATGACTGATCTTAAACCTATTCCTATATATTGCATATTCGAATCTCGCTACTTCACTATGATGTGTTGAATTTTAGCGAATGTCACCGAGTGCCGTACGTGAAGGTCTCAACATGACGTGGACTAAAGATATGCACAAATCGTATTACTTATTATAAGTACCATTGCTTAATAATACAAAATAACCAAGTGTATACCGGTAAAAGCACAGTACATTATTATATTTATGAGCGTCGTGAAACAGTTTAGAACATTGGGTAATAAACATTTCAGCAGTCTCGGCAGTATCGGTATGCCGTTTGCAGGTGCTGAAGAGATCGCTCGATTCGAACGGAAAAACCGCCGAGCCACTGTCATCGAGGCCCTTAGCGAGGCCGAGGAAGCGTTACAGAACCCCGCTTCCGAGATCGAGTACCTTGTCGTTCTTCAAGAAAAACTTTCACGCTACCTTTATGAACTGACCCAAGCTGAGTTGGGCTATCGACACTTCATCAAAAAAGATCAGTTAGAGAACGAGCTTCAAATCCAACGTGCTCTCCAGGATCGTGGCACTGAAGCAACATGTCGGTTACAACTAAAGGTTGACTCGATGCGAAAAGACTGTTGTTCCTTACGCGAGAGCAAGGATGACGCAAAACTGAATAAGCTTATACGTTTGCTGAATCTCTCTTCGCCGAATCTGTCAGTTGTTGCCAGTAACGATAAGGAGAGACGGGAAAAGGACACAAATAAGGTGTGTTTATTAGAACAATACAGCCAAAGGGAATGCCATAAGAGTATTTCCAGGCAGGTGCATTCGCTTTCCTCAAATGACTGGTTCGCAAAGGCATTTCTTCCAGCTCACTATGTTTGCTGAATAGATACTTAAACGACTAACAGGGAATTTACCTGAATGTTTAAACATGCGAAGTCATACGATAAGGAGTCGTTGACAGAAAGCCACGTCGATCGAGAAGTTCAATGCGGTCATATTGCCGAGTCGCATAGAGTACAACTTGTGTCCTCGACAGCGAAGTCTGACGACGTAAGAGACAATATCGAAGAGGAAACAGTCAGCTGTGCTGGGGCTTATAGACCGCCTACGGAAGCACGGCATGAGTTATCGCGAGTTAACTGTTCCGACTGCTTCAAGCTCTTTACAAGGGACTTCACGCAATGCTGTCATAGTATCTACGAGTTCAGCATGGGTACCCAAAGTAAGATCAATCTGACTCACTACAATTTACCGTATTTCACATCGCTCAGCATAAAAAAGCTACACAGTAGGAAAAAGCAATCTCTTAATTGTGAAGGTAAAGTTTCGAAATAAGCTTTGTCAGAATTTCGTAACCATCGTGAATTAACTGCAATTGTTGGCTTGAAAATTTTGTCCTGGTTAATCGTTACTGGATTCGGCCAAAACTAGTAAATGAACTTATGAGCAAATGAAACTTCAGATCTTTATTATGCCATAAACCTTTTTCTCTATTAAATTATTATATAAAATTTGGTATATATTCTGTTTGTGAAAGCCTTCACAAACAACGTGAAACAAGCTCGCCATTGGACAAATGCTAAAAGTCAGAAAGATCTCGCAAAAATCCTATAAGCGACCGAGTGGAATTCATTGCGTATTGCGTTAGAATGTAGATAAAAGATAATGTTATATCTAAAGCGCTATGCACTCGCCTTGAGCGTTACGGCACTGGCCGTAACGTGATTATAGAAAAACAACGAAAACGAATCACAAAATCCTTGCTTGGTTCTGCTGTATTGGCAAATTATAGAAATACCAAACGATTTTACCTTCTCATTGGACTGGTAGTAACAAATTAATAACTTCCAGAAAACAAGATAAAGGCAGAGGTCACGTAACTAAGTGCTTCCAATGCCAAAGCCACAGATTCCCGTATATGGATATCCCAACTTTGAGAGTAGTTTGCGAATTAGCGCTGGGATCTCTCCATGCTGTATATGAGACAATAAAAACCTTCACAATGGGGAGCAATTATGAAATGCTCTCGAGGTCGCTCACATACGCTGGAAGCTTGGGCTAGAGATGGACCCGAAGGTGGTCAAGCGCTGCGTCGCTGATGTCAGCGTCCACGTGTATACGACTCCACCCTGAACGTGATCTCGCATGATCAGGGTATCCTGACATGTTCACTGTAATCGACAGGAAGCTTTTAACTGATACGCCGCGTTCCGTTATTCTGTCCGCGGTTCAAGGACACGTTTCGTTGGTCATCTCTGTATGAATCGGTATATACTCATAGGAATTAGGGACACAAAGGGGCTTCTTAGGGTTATGAAGTTTAGACGATGAAATTGGCTACAAGCACAGAAATTTGCATGTGCACACATAGCTATGACTACGCATACCTATAGAAGCAAGTATATGTAGCAACCGCCGACATTCGTCATTTATACGGCTTAAATGTTGTAACATAGTAAGCTACGCTAGATGTTGCCACTGTAAAACGCTATGTAAAAGCTTGCTACTAGTGAGAACGCGCTGCTGAGTTTCCATGGCCATCACAACAATAGCCAAAAGCTTTAAAAGTACATTTATAGCATAGTGCATTGTTATGTATATGAAATATCGGTGTGTAGATCGAGCTTCATAGTGTTTGTGGTGAATTGAAAAAAAACATATTTGCCTCCACATATTGCACACCTCTATATAGTGAACAAATCATATGAGGAGGAACTCGATGGCGGGCACAATGTTGTACTTTCATTTTCACGATTGGATGCATAAGGCGCTGACCAACTTCGACTTCCAGAGAGAATGCGATTATAGCTAACTTTATGGTCTCACTTACAACTTCATGAACGTCAATGGGCCATATTACAGACACAATGATGCTGACAGCAGGCGGACGCTTCGTTAAGTACGCCCTGTTCTTGGCCAATCTCGCCATTCTTCTCGGGGGCATCGTCATGTTCTCCGTAGGAGCGTGGGCTTTTATAGACAGCAGCTTTATGGAAAGGCTGATCGGTAACGATCAGTTCATCACCTCTGCCGCCACCCTAATGGCGTCTGGCTGCGTTGTAGTTGTCGTTTCTCTACTCGGATGCCTTGGCGCCTTTAAAGAGATTCGCTGCCTCCTGATAGTCGTAAGTAGCTATTGGAACTACGATTGGACACATTGCATATTTCATAATTATATTACATTTGAGTCCCCCTGTGACAGAGCCACAATATACCCTTCTTAAGTTATAATTACCAATAGAAAGGAGCTCGGTAGCTAGTCGAAATAAGATGCCATCAGGAGCTGTGACAACTTTTCTATGTGGTTAAACGTCCTACATGATTAAAAATATCAGGTCAAAAAAGTGATCAAGATATTGTTACGTCAGAGCGGTGTCGAGTGTATTGGCGTCACGTTGGTTTATCACTAGCGATGCTGGTGGGGGCAGGTTTAGTTTTTTCGATTAGATAGTTGGCAGTTATGTCGCTCTTTGCGAGGATCGAATTCGATACATTTCAATCTCCCTGTGACTTAATATATAGTTCTGCGTAAGAACTACAACTTAACAGAAAATAACAAAGTTAGCAACATCGTTGACCAATGTAAGCCCCCTGCTTTTGAGTACGATTGTCTATCTCTGTTAACGGAAAGATCAATATTCTCAAATCATGAATTAATGTCGAGCGATTAGGCCAACATAACCTTGTCGTATAAACACAGAGGCAATATATTTGCTGGATATTTGATTCCGGAGGTAAGTGGTTGCTCTCGATCTTTGATGCAATTGTATATATCGATGCAAACAGCCTCAGATGTCGACTGCTAGGTTACAGGTTAAGGAGACGGCCAAAAAAACAAAGGTCGCCATCGACACACGCTGTTTAATAAATTGCTATTAGTAAATGTTATGTTATAATAATCTTCATCATAATTTACTCATATTATGATCAGATGCAATTTAAGTCAAAGGTAACATTTCGTCTGCTCGCCAGACAGCAGTCGATCAGTGTTAGGCAGATCTGTCAGGACAGATTATTTGGCCTACGTACCTCAAGTAAAGCAGGTTTGCAATGAATGAGAAAGCTAACGCACACAAAAATCTATTACAATTGAAATAACTTTACAGCGAAAAAAAAACTCAACACCTAATTACGCTTAAATTTAATCCTAATCCTACCCATTTTGTCAGGTAAAATACTAGGTAAATAAGTGCGCTTGTTTCTATACTCGGCAGAAATTGACTTGGACGCGTTGTTTGCGAGGGTTCAGAAAGTGGCAAACTATTGACTAAAAGATGCCCCATTTGTCGTACCTTAACAGTCGTTCCAGTTCGCTGAGTAAATTTTTGTACAGGCCTTAGCGGGTCCTTAAGTTAACCAGCCATGACATTTCACCCTCTGTGGTAACTGCACTGATTTTTCTATTCCGTTGCAGCTTTAACAAATTATCTATCGTTGACCAAAGACCCAGTCACATCGTATTCGTTCATTTTCAAATCTAAATGGAAGGTAACGTAAATGCTCACTTGAAACACAGCCGGATATTTACTTATTATGAGTAAAGCCTTATGTTAATTGCCTACATCGGACATTGTCCACAAAGCCTGGAAGGACTTAATATACGACAGCTGTAACCCCTAATCCTGACAGCAAACCGCTGCCAGGTCAAAGATGAACCGCTCGAATGAGAGACGCAAAAAAAATAGCAAGGCCGGGCAGATTTGTTGGGATACTGGCAGTTAATTTAATTTGAATGCACACTGATGACATGTTCGTCGTTCGAAAATATAAACCAAATCCAAATCGCACATAGCAGCAGTATACAGAGATCAACACTACCTAGCCAGCAGATCGAGTTCATCTTTTAACTACTCAGACGCAGGATTAGCAATGTCTAAACGATTCAAAATTATGGCTTTTGGTTCGGCTGTCAATGTCCTTCCAGTATTTCGTTCTCCTACTCGTGGTGTTCGTCACGATGGTGGTTGGAGGCATTGTGGGCTATGTATGTCGAGACGACGTCAACGAAAGCGTCTACCGCGCCATGTGGGCCTCCATCCCGTTGTACCATAACGACAGCACTGTGATGAAGGCATGGGATGAAATTCAACGAAATGTAAGTTTTGCTTCATATTACTCTAACGATTGTTAGCGATTAAGTTATTTGTTATTGCTACTTATTAGGTTGAATTTAAATAATCCTTCATAGCTCGCGGTGTTTCGCAACCGCTGTAGCCATAGATATCTAATTTTAAAGCAAATTTGATCGCTAGAACAACATGTAAACAATCTCGCTATGGGAAGAAACCGTACTTAGCCAATTTAGGCAAAAACACAAACTAAGGAGAAAGTCTCATAAACGACAGAAGTCCCCGTCAAGGAAGAACTCGTCAGTTACAATTCGCTTGCATAAACCAGTATAGCAAAATATACCCAAAAGCTGGCGGATAATCCGGACAGTTAACAAAATTCACGCGGAATAAGCGACTCTAATAGCCAGATCGGATGGTAATGTACTTCGTAGCTATTCCATACTACTCTTCGTCTGCATCATTACTTGCTATGCAGTGTCTGAGCCTATTGCGCACCGATGCTAACCTCGACCACAACGCATTCTAAATGAGTCAGCCATGATCTGACTGAGCTGATGATAATAAGGCTAGTAATGATCGCATCGCTAGTCAATTACGTTTTTTTGATTGTGTTTTCGTCGTTTGCCTATAGTTTAAGTGCTGCGGAATGCGAAACAGAGGAAGCCCTAAAGACGCGCCGAAGGATGCGTGGCGCAGAAATCCAAATTTCATCGGTACTAACATGAAGGTACCTGACTCCTGCTGTATCAGGATCGAATGGCTAGGCGGTTGTAGGAAGAACCCCACTTCGAGGGACACTTTCATGGCGGTACGTAGATTAGCAGCTCTAAGTACCGAAAAGCGGGTTAACATAGTTGTAATAGTAAGTAATGTATTCAGCTCGATATTAGCATGACAGTGAATTTTTGCCGCGCCCTATATGTTATCGAAGTTCTGAGGTGGAGGACAAGTTGAGCATATTGATGACTGATAAATGAATAGTATCCAGAATACTAGACATCGTGTCAACAACTCTCAGGGACAATGTGGAGATGGAATCCGGTGTACAATAAAGAAAAGAACTCCTAAGATCCTTCAGCCAGTGTTGAATCCGCGACTAAAGTGTTACCACATATAATTACTCTGACTCAATTTGATAGGACTGCCATACGAAGGTTCGAGACTTCATAAAGTCACACGCTTTGGCCCTGGGAGCTGTGGGGGTCGCCGTTGCCTGCTTAGTCCTGCTGGGAATGGCATTCTCGTGCGCTCTAATAATTATCATACGATAATAGGCAAACGGTATACATCGTCTGCGATATCCAGCAGTCAGCAAAGAGGTCTGAGCTAAAAAAAAAAGCGAATACGGAAACACGGAAACTGTGCAAGAAGATCTCATCGTGTTTGCCTTCGGAGCGAAGTTTCTACAAGGCTTCATCATCAAAGGTTCTTCCTTCGAACAAAACAACCTTACATCTAGTAGAAATCGTTGTATATCAATCGCTTTACTTGAATTCCGATACAACTATTGACAACTAGGCTAATAATAAATGCGGATTTTCAGAACACTCACAGACACAAAGCTGAAATCAAGAACGCTCACCTTTCGGTGGACAAACGAGGAACGTATAATTCACAGATCGATAAACATTCTAGACAAAGCCAGCTAGAACTACACTAAGTATTCCCAGTACGTGCTTTTCTTAAGCTTTCTTGTTTATGTTTTCTTTTCTTTATTAGAGACGTTGATTATTGTCAAAGCACAAACACCAGCAATAAAAACAGCAACAAAAAGCTCGTGAGCAACTGTTCTGATGACTATTTACTGGAATAACAACTCGTACAACGATGTCATTTGTCGCCATGGAGAAACGGGGAAATGTTAGCCACTGATGACTTTGTATGAACACTGTATATCTAATGATTATTGAATGAGAGCTATGTGCACGCAATTGCGTCAAGCAAGATAACTTCATCAACGAGAAACGATGAGCTCCTTTACACATAGTCTATGCAATCACAACGGTGATAGTTATTGTTTTCATTAGAAACATTTAGCTATGTTATTTTACTCCATAATACAAAGTTGATGTAGATACGACGCAAAACAGTTATCGTCAATGGACACCTGGTGGCGTGGATCACAGTCAGGCATTCATAATAACAACCGTATCTAGCGCATTTGGATAATAAATTAGGTCGACTGATGGAAGTTTACATGTGTTTTTCATAAACAAAAATTGGACTAGATACCTTTCCATTGCGCTCAATGTGATTTATCCTCAAATGTTACTAAGTGTTTTCAAAGCTCTCATTGCTAGGCGAGAGATCTTTTAATCCACATCTGGCATCTTCTATATAAACATCGAAATAATAATAGGCCAGAGGCCTAGTTGTTGAGCCGAATCACGGATTGTGCTTCGTAAATATAAACGTATTCGACTTTTCCCATTAACCTCGTAGAAATGGAGAAGTACCGGAAAGAGAAACGACGCGTCAGATATTCCTAATACCGAAATTTACAAATTTCTAGCGCAGATCCTTAAACTGTTTGCAAAAGATTTTAAAGTTCGTGCTATAAAAGAATTAAGATGCATTTTCTAATGGCATAGACTGTGGTGGTAGTTTTTTTTAACTACTTTTTGTCACGGTCGCTTGCCCGAGTCAACTATTTTATCGTGTGCACATGGAACTTCTAGTGACTACAAGTGGGTCAGGTCGCGATAGATGTCAACCCGTTTCTGTATCGGCCGCCGAATTGATTCACCGCTAAATGGATTGGTAAGGCGCATGTTTTAGTCTCATCTGGTTCCATCTGGGAAAAGCTATTACGTCAATTTGTTGCTACGTATTATGTCTGCAAATATCCATACGGTGCGCAAGATCTGCTTTCTATGAACATGCTGTATATTGAGTGCAAAAATGTTCAAATAGCGCGCCGGAGTCGAACGCGCTATCGACGCGGTGAATTTCAATTCCTAACCCCATAGTTCCTTACTGCTTAATACATGTACTTTGTGCAGGTCGAAGTAGTCCTTATTGAACTAGAAGATCAAAATAACAATTCTTTAATTTGGCAAATTCTACTATACGTGTATTGGTATGCCTGAACTGTCCTGCATCTTAGAAAAAAGGGCCAACGCAGGGCAACTATCGCCCGCTTGTAGTCGTACGATATGGCATAGGATACATACGCAATGGATAAATCCGTCTAGTATAATGTACCTTACATGCTAATTGCTACTAATAGACGCCATGATCTATCTAGATTTGCATAGCTTTCGTTGAGCCAATGTAAAAATCTAGTTATCGATATTTCCAATTGATTGCCTATACATATTAACAAATGCATGTGTCGGAAGACACAGACAAGAGCATGCTCGGGACAACGCCGATACATGTACTATTTCTTCAATGCGCTTTGTTCTTATCAAAGCACTCTGTGCGATATATTGAGGCGCTCATCGGCCGTTACTCATTCCGTCGGTGACGTTTACTCTGTCGATGGCTTCGGCAGGGCAGTTGAATTATACTCATCGTCATTTCCAAATGAACACCCCGCCAGTTACCTGACGTCTTCGGAGCGTTTACGTGAAGCGAAATCAAGTAGGTGCCGTTATTTGCTATCCGGACCAAGTTCCACTCAGCTACCCTTGAAGCGAATTACAGATTAGAGAATCTATAGATGAGAACAAAACACCACTGACCTATGGGGGCCTAGAGATGCCGCGGATGTCGTGACGTCCCAGCCAGCTGCGTCTTTGTTCCGCCATCACCGATACAGCGTTCCACGTCAGTACGGGCCTGCCATTAAGCTCCGGCCACTTCCAGCGTCACCCTGTAATCTAACGAACTGGCAAACTTACTAAGTCACTTTCTATGATATAAACATCTTTTTTTAATACCATATTATACTTGGACTGGCCTCGCTTCTTGCGGCGCGTTTGCTGTTGAAGTTATCATCGGTAAACTGTTTTGGTTTCATTATATATCACTGTAAGCGGATAGAGCACGAACCGTGTTTACCGACAGCGGTTCCAATCAAAATTGGCCTAACTTTTTGTTTGTAGTTGGTGATTCGAGGAGAAATATTTCAGGTGTTTGTGGACAATTACGTGAACTTACCTGCAATAGGCGTAAGGACGCATAAACGAATAACCAGTGGTGCATTTTCCTGCTTCTAAAGACAACTCTAGGCTAGCTTTCTACAAAGGCATCGGAGTGTATCGTGCGTCTGACATCAGGATCGCTCTTAAGAAAGTTTCAGCGTACCTTAAGCAATAATAAAACCTAGCCTGGAGTAGAGTTGTGTGTCGGAAACTTTATCCACTTTCATTACTAAACCAAAATGGGCGCTTCGGAAGAAGCTCGTCGACTTGGCCATAAAAGCGATTCCCCTGGCCATCTTGCTGGCTTAATTAAGTTTCTTCTCGTGCTGGTAAACTGTGTCGTCTTGTTGCTGGAAATGATTCTGATCGCAACAGCAATATATCTAACATCGGCCGATAAAACGCTCTTGATCAGTGGCCTAGGCCAGAAAGTGTACGAAACGTCCTTCGGAGCGATCATTGCTGGCGGCATTCTCATCATTCTGTTCACTGTCTTCGGCATCGTTGGCACTGTTCATGAAAACCGATGCTTTCTCATAGTTGTAAGTTTGTTTCAGGACCAGTATAATGAATAATATTATGCAGGCTAATTATGTAACTATCGTGCATAAACAAATAGCAAAAAAAAGGAGACTTCGATGCAAATCGCATTTTTTGCCCTAGGAGTTTGTAGCAAAAATAGCTGACGTAAACCGTGCTTCGATGCAAGTACGAACGTGTTCGCAGCACTCACAAAAAAATCAGCCGCTTCCCGTACAGGGCTGATAACACCACAAGTCCCGTACAGCTGCAGGACTCCGTATGACCTACTACATGGTCTAGCTTTCTGGTAGACCAGTATCAACCGTAGAAAGGTTTTTTATTTGCAAAAATATTATACTTTACAGAACAATGGTCCTTCACACACAATAGAATCTATGATAACTTTTGGCAAATGTACACGTTTTAATTTTTTTTTAATAGCAACGTTCTACATTATCTTACGTATTTTGGAAAAAAGAAATTGAAAAAAAACTATAATATGATTATATATATATATATGTCTGCTATCCTATTGTCTAGATCCGGAATAACGCATGTTTGTGCACGGATCGGACCCCTGGTTAAAAACTAGCAGAGTTCCTATTCAGATCTTTTACCACTTAAAGCCATTAACGTACCACTCGAACGGTGGAGTTACCATAGGCATAAAAATCCTGTCTAATACTACTGTATTAAAACATGGCGACCAATAAATTTCGTTTCTGACAAACGTGACGCATATGAACGAGGTTTGATGCCGGGTTCAACCTCGTTACCGCGTTTGGGATTAAATTTGACACAGACCTCAAATAAGAGCTGTTCCCTGCCTTAGCGATCTGTGAAACGCTGTCGACAATTGAAAGCCTTACTTAGATGTCAACATCTTTTTCAGACTTCCTATGATAATGGTGGCATTGGCAATACCTAGCATTTATAGTAGTCTTTTCAAGTAAGTTCTGATTCAGCCAGTAAATGAATGAAAATTTAATAAAAACTTAATTAATGAATAATTAGCTAAACAAAAATAAACCCATAGCATTTTGTGTGGAAACACCCCGGGGGGGGTGTGTGTAAAGAATTTATATGACTTTTTACATTATGACATTTAACGCTTTCGGAATTATTAGTGGTCTTGTCGTGTAAAAACATAATCATCATACAAACATACTTGATTATTACTTCTACTAGGAGCAGGATTAACAAAGAAAATATTTAGTCATATTGACTGGTTGTCACGAGGCCAGATAGAAACTGTCAATTGAAAATTTAAAATAAATTAATCCTCAGACCAAGTTGTTCTCAGTGCATCCATTGATATTTACAGTCTAGCGAGAAAAAAATGAATATGTATCCAGCGTATGTAACTTTAAGCATCTACCAGAATGCCAGCTAAGCTCAGTATCACCGCGGTAAAACTTCGGACACACGCTCAGTTACAAATCAGAATACTACTAAATCTCATATATTGAAAATCATTGGAAGAGAATATGTGACCAGAGACGTTTACGTTGCTGTGATAGCTCCCGTGCCCAGAATTGCGTAGCAATCGAAGCCTGCAGTAAAGGGCCTACATCAACAACCTTCAAACTGCCATAAACAAAGCAATCTATCAGAGGACCTATTTCCAGTCAACAGTGGCACATAGAGCCGATGAGCAATTCGCTTGTCGGCTTGAGTCCAACAGCCCGTTCGTAACGGGCTTAGGAAATTCAGCGCGACGCGCTATATATTAACGGAAATTACACAATTGCAACAATCAGATGGTCACAGTTTCTGCACAAAGAACATATAATATGGCACAACAAGCGTGACAATACGTTCAGCGTTATCTCTTTCACTATCTATCTTCATAGATACATCTGCGGTCTATTGAAAATTATCCATTTTTCGGTGGAGACACTTTGTTGGTAGGAAGATTTCCGTAAAAACTATCTTCTTTCGCATTTTATCCAGAACTGGTTTATGAAACTAGTTAAGCTGCTGCTTCGGTCATCACTGACGCCGTAATACAGTTAGAAAGTTTATTTCAAACAGAATATGAATATATTGAAAATCAAAAAACAAACACGTCTTCGGAATAGGACTGACAAGCAACTACCGTCCAACATCTCGACGCTCAAGCAATTGCTCGCCACTTCCTAACCTAGGTTAGGTCGAGTCGTTCCAGGGTCCAGCCATTGTTATGCATTATCGGGCTACCGGTTTCGACTCTTTTTTTTTTTGTTCTTTGGTTCATTGTCAACGTTCGTATAGATACTCCTATAGCTTGATCTAAATATTGATCAAAATTCAAGTCGGCTAAACATTTTCAAGCAGCTTACTTTATTGATGTGAACAATCTATGATAACGTTTTCAGCACAGAGTAATATTATTGTTATTATTCGTTTGTTGTTATAATATGTTTGTCTTATTTTATAACATCTATTAACATTGTCCGGCAGCTGCTTAATAGCAGCACATTTGACGTCGGCGATGCAAGACCAGAGGAGGATATAGGACAAATAAAATTACGGTGCTTCTAATAAGAAGAGCAATAGTAACAGACTATAATTTATTGGCTTTTGTTCTAGTAGAAGCATTAGTCGTGTACCTGAATTGCATTTCAATAGAAGTTTAGAAGGTCTTACTTTTTCAGTTTTTGCGGCAGCAGCAGCACGTGGAAAGCTTTTAGACTTACCCCTGTTTGTTGCTTTTGACTAGTCGTTGGAATGCTTATGTTATAAATTTTCCAGAAACACCTTGTCAGATTATCCATGCATTGATTCGAAGATCACCTAGTTAAAACTAAATAAAATTAAAAAAAAAAGCCCTTTTACTAATAAACTACTCTGCCAAAGTCAAAAATGTATTGCTCGAGTAGTTGGATCAGCCAAATTAATCATTCTTATTTGAGAGTAACATGATCAAATAGATATTCCTAGGTATTGATGAATTCTGGAGGAGGCTAACGACTGTAATCAATCGTTTATTAACTATGAGCCTCTGCAAAGGTCGACAAAACTATTGAATTGGAAAATAACCCATGTGATTTACTACCGTTTCGCAGTACTTCAGTCTGATGTTTATGATCGTTATGGGTGAAGTGGGTGCCATTGCTTTCACTGTGAATAAAGTCGACTCACTGCGCGAACTCGTCAGGCACAACGTCTTCAAGAGCCTTAAGCTCTACGGAAGCAGTGTAACGATTACAAACGCATGGAGTCTCTTTCAAGCAGAGGTAATCAACTATCTTATTTGTTTAGCAAATATCAATAAAAAAAAATAATAGGGCCATTTATAATAATAGACTCCGACTAATCTAGCACTTCTATTCTGCTCCGCGTACTCACTTCGTAGTGACACTTCACTCTTCACGTGGAATAGGTCAGTCATAACGGTTACCTTAATCGTTTCATTTTTTTTGTAAAACTCAACGTTCTATGCACAATGTTACTACTACGGTTATTATTATCATTGCAAGCATTCTCATAAACCCAGTAATTTTCTCATTAGTGAATTTAAATAATAAGAAATTAAGTACAGGTAAACTATGAATCGAATCTTCTCCAATAACGATTGCCATCTTGCACTCAGTTCACGTCTTGCGAAAATTTCGATGTAATGCCTGCGTTCTAAGTGCTCGTTAAGAATAGACTGAAGGGCAACAAAAACTAGTACCTCAGATGACCGAACGAGCATAACATTCTAGACGGTGATCCTGCGTTTTGCGACTTGTACCGCATGTTAAGGCTCGAAAGCCAATAGGGTCATCAAATACATTGAACAGGAACAGGCAAACAGAACCGAATTTATTTAGGTATTCTGTTTTTGAATATGAAATATATTATTCTTAGAAATCGTTATAGAATATTACACTAGTGACACATATAAAACATACTGTAAAACAACTAAGCATAGGTGGGGCACTGTGTACGTTTTAATGTTTCGTTAACACCCGTCCTCTATGTGAGATTGCTAATCCGATACAATCTAGAACAATTCACTTTGCATACCGTGATTTCAGGTCCTTTCTAAAAGGCCTCAACAGGGTTCGCCTAAGATGACTCTAAGTGATTTTAGTTACCCAACGATTTCCTTTAACAGCGCTCAAGAAAGTGATATCACATATTAGCACGTATGACTACGTTTGCACCCAATGAAAAGCGGCCAATGCGTCTGTCATTGAATGGCTTGGAGCTACCAGAATATGGAAATGCAAATGGTCGTTTACAGGTGAAATACGACATACAATTCAGCCATCAAGGCCGAACAATTCATATCGCTGCCAGCATCATTAACCTCAAAAACGCTGGAATATCTCTCTCTCTTTCTCTCTCTCGAACTGATTGCTCGTTTGTCCAGGAAGACTGCATCGTATGATTCCTATGAATGGTTTTCGATAAAATATGGTGATTCGTGCTCAAGAAAAAACCGTAGGAGAAGTACGAATTGGAGCTCCGTCTTCCTTGTCACGTTACTTGTTGTGGGTTTCTGGAACGGTCAACAATGACGCTGGAGAGAAAGTTGAAGGTTGCCGCCATCCTTAACTTATTCTTATCTATAGTCTCATTGTTTAGGTGAATGGCTTCCATCGCTAATTGTTTCCACATTATAGGTGTGTGAACGAGCATGCTTGGAACCGATGGTCTTCATGGAGCTAAATTTAAAACTGTGCTTTTAAGCGGATTTACGCTAACTTAGATCTGTATAAGTGTGTTACCCACATTGCCCTCTGTACTGTGGACAGCCACAATTCAGTTATGCCCCAAACTGCGTGCTGAATAAAGATATAATGTGCTCGACGTGACAACTATAAGAGTGCAATACATATGATACGTAATTTAAATAATGAGAGTATTGCTGCTTAGTCTTCGCGCGGCCAACGACCGTTGGTGCCTGCCGCAGCATTTTGCAATAGATTCGTTATTTTCTGCCTGTCATCGCAGTAATGCAGTGTCAACGTGTTCAGAAGAAAGTAAAAACAATGTAGGTTCAAATCTGATTGTAAAGACACTTTAACTCTTCAGTAAAAATTCGAGCAATAGGATAAGCTATAGTTGTTGTGGGGTCGTTTGGTCCCTTAGGTTGTCCATGTCGAGCCCCTACTCTGCCACGGTTTTAGCCACCGACAACAAAGTTTTTCGTAAGAGTAACACCTGATAGTTTGTGACAACCTTTTTTAATCTGCATTATTGAACTAAACGAAGTCAAACGATAACGATGTCTTGCTTGTTTTCTTCCACTTAGAGGTAACTTATACGTGGGATCGCCTTTTTCTCACCTCTCGAAGTGTCCATTCGTTCTGTAATGATTGTCCTACGGGAATTAGATGGAGTTACTAAATATTCCTTAGTTCCAGATTAGTAAAGGCGTAACTATAACCGAGGTGCAGCATTTTTCAAAGGTGGATCGATTCTTTTGGTGATTTCATATAAAAAAAAAAAACAAGGAACCCGAATCCTCATTTGTATATCCTCATATATACCGCAACGGGTACAAGTTTCGTATAGAATTCAAATTAATAATGCACTTGAAACATCCGCAACCTTCTCATTGGATAATAAGTATTCGTAAATTCACAGAATCAGTGCTGCGGTATGGCTGATCCTGACAATGCGTTGCAGCCACCGTGGAAAGCTTACGTACAATCAAAACATCTCAATGGAACATCGGTTCCTGACTCCTGCTGTGTGAGTCCTGAGCAGCATGAAGCGTGCCTAAAGGGAGTGACGAAGTCTATCTTTGATAAGGTATACCTAGCCATGATTGTCAGACTGAATATATACAAATATCTATCTAGAGTAAGGGACTTAGGTGACAACTGCTTTTTTTTGATGACGCTTAAAAATGTTTATTTTCTCACGACTCATCGAACGATTTAATTATCTGCGATATGACGAGACACCTTTAGGTTCTTGTACATATATATATATATAAGATTTAGAGATGTACTGTTTGCACTACGAGATACTGAACAGTTACATGTCACTCACAAACACTTTAGGTCAGGTTAAATATGTTAGAATAATAGAGGAGAAAGGTGAAGTTTGTCTTTCGATGATTGTATCTTCATTATGCCCTGCTCTTATAGTGATCGTTTAATTTTAGTCCTAGATGAACACGATTTGTTATTGCTCGACTCATTGCAGGATTGTTTTGAGGTGCTTAAGGATCTTCTGTCCAAGCATCAGACAATAATACTTGCGGTGGGTCTTTCAAGTCTGTTTAGTACGGTGGTTGCCCTCTTTCTCACCGGAAGCTTCATTGTACTTCGTTAATTGCTTGATACGTGGCTGATCGGGCTCGTGGATCTACAGCGTCGTGAGGTGATTTAGAAGAGTAAGATGATTACCATCGTAGTGAAATGAACCAATGTTTTTATTGATTCAATTGATGACATCATAACAAAAGCGATGCCTAAACTCTAACTGGTGAGAGAAATTATATGTTATGATCGTTCCGCGTTGTGCTGTTATTTTTTTTATCTTTCTCCTTGTACGGGTCGTTTGAAAAGAACAGGATTATTAACATGATCATTAGGAAAAAAAACGCGCATCTTTGGGCATATCGCAAACTTTTGTTTTTAAACCTCTCTTCTACTCTTAAATACGAGTGGCATCCTGAGAAGTATTATTAATACTTAAACCTTCCAAAAAAAGGACTATGTCTCTACTTTAGATGAAGAGTTGCAATATATGCTGGGTAGGCAAACACGACGCTGTACACGCTTGCTATTTCGTGCAAAATAAAGATGTATTTTCAATATTGGATTTAATTAATGTGTTATTTTTAAATATTAGAACAAACAACAGAACGCTCTTATCTATTTACGTCGATTAAATGATGCTAAATGACACGCGGTAGAGCACTTCATCCCTAACTTCAGTACAAAACGAAAAAGATATGTCGGTCTCGCATCTACAACTGTTCAGTGTAATATTGGTTTTGTTTCGTGCTGCATACGGACTCTTAGATTGTACGCACGCGATTGATTCAATAAAGTTTCTAGTTGCGGATTTGGTTTAAGAACTCGTACTGCTGACTGATGTTCCTCGATCACAAGCTTGTCATGGCCCTAGGCAATGATTTTTTGCGTAGAGGTCTTCGAGAGCTGTTCGCGTTTGAGAGAAATATAAAGAGCGTCCTGTGTGTGACGTAACCAAATCAATAGATTGTTTTCTATTTCACAGCTCTGCTACCAAGGTAACGCCCGTCCTATTTATTTCACATAATGGCCTAGATTGCTCGAACATCACATTTAGATCATTACATGCCTAATGCACTAATTCGCCGCATACAAGACGGCGTTTCGAAAAGGCCTGATTAGTTAGCGCGGGGCTCAGCGTCCCCGATTCCTCTGGAGTAGCAGTCTACGCGATTCACCACGTTTCCGTGGCAACGCTGGGTCCTCTCTAGACCTACTCCTGTTCGCGGATCTGGATAGAAGTGGGTTATTACAGAGCAGCCTGCTATAGCCCAAGCCTGTGGAGTTCACAAATCGCGTTGCTCCCCTTTTGGGCATATTATTTTTTTGAATAGAATTCGTATTGTGAGCGAAGGGACCTGTTGGACAAAGCAACATAGACGAATTCAGCAAAGAGTCGGTAATCTTGCAGTGTACTGAATATTTTAGCAGGCATCAAAAACGGTAAGTGATCATGAGTAATAACATCAGGTACTGTTAATGCCGAAGCTGAAACTGTGCGTTCTTTAATAGCCTGTTGTGAAATTTAGAGTACAAGTGATGTAGTATTAGGATGCCCGTATGGAAGGTTGACGATTAGGGCTGAACCCATAGGAGGTGTGACCAACATGTGAGGTATTTGTTTAACTATTGACATAAACAGACCTGGCAATTTGCAAAAAAGAAAGTAAAAGATTATCGTGTTTAACTAACATTGGTTTTTAATCAAATCGTAAATTACAAAATGATAGAGATCTTCGAACTGATAAAATAGCATTTTTATCCAGTCTGTCCGTCAGATCTGTACTACAACCATTGTTAATCTAAGCAACACTACTACTTACACACAAATACACAGAACAAAGTCAACACTCCCGTTGCTAATTCGAAGGCTAATTGACTTCTGTGTGAAATATACTAATTAATGACTGTTAAATGGAACATTGTTGTCACACGCATCCTTCGAGTTTAGACGAAACGATGCGCCTGAAAAGCGTCCTGCTAAATGGTATCATACACGAAGGTGGATGTTCGGGCGTCGCGTGGCGGGGGGACGCCAGCCTCGTGTCATGCGGTGAAGATCATACGATTCGCTACCTCAGACCTGATCTGGATAAAACCGCTCAGGAAGAACGAAGGTTCGCAAAAGAAATCTTTCTACTATCAATTAATCAGCTAACATTTACAATGAGCCTATGGCGAAATGGGCGCGGACGCGCAATACAAACGAAGAGAAAAGACAATGGTGTAAGAGAATTAAACACTGTCAGGTTTGCAGATGACGTCTATCCAACGGGTATTTTCGCCGTTCCATCGGCGCAAAAAACTGAGATTGTTCTTATTACCTGTTCAGATGGTAAGTTGCGCTCTACTGTTTCCTTACGGCCTTCATCTATGCATGGTATTATAATAACGTGTTAAGGACTTATTCAAAATGAGCTTTTTCTAACACACAAACGGGACCAGTATAGGTTTTCGGATAAGGAATCACTCAGAGAAAAAGTGTTTCTCGCTGGTATTTCATATTCACATTTAAGGGAAATATCGATTAGCAGCAAAGGCGAATCAGCGAGTGATCGAGGCCCATACGGGCGCGATATTAAGCGCAGGATGGAGTCACGACGGAACGATGCTAGCGACTGCTGGTGAGGATGGCCTCCTTCGTCTCTGGATGAGGAATGGCGCCTTTAAAGCCAACCTTGCAGAACACGGTACACAACATGGCATGATATCCGAGCCGAAACGTTCGGAGCATCTTTTCATTCGTATTTTCCTAGGGCTACCGTGCAACATGGAGGGCCTATTATAGCGTAGCGAAGTCCTCGCGATCAGCAAATCTATTTTTTGATTTTCTCAAGCAGTTCAACTTATGCGTGTTAAGTGGAACTCTGGACAAATAGAGCTGTTTGCTTTTATCAGCCATCTAAAGAAGTTTAAAGAGTGTACAACATGGTGAGTCAACTCACATAAGGTAATAGGAGAACGCAACGAGCCTAAGCTTCGGGTGATTTAAGTAATTTATAGCTCTGTATGCCATGTATTAGCCTTCATAATACTTCTTTTCGTTCTCAGACTCGCCAGTAACATGCGTTTGCTGGAGCGTTATCGCCGACGAACTTGTCTATTCGGTGGCTGATTCAGTCTACGCCCGCTCGTTAACGGAAGGACGTCAGGCCCGTCTCTGGAAGGCCCATCCGGGTGCAACAGTTACCACCGTAGCATTGAGCATAGATGGAATAATCGTTTCTGGTAACTGTGTTAAACCGTATCTGTTTATCGTGAAAAGCATTCGAAAATTAATCCAGAGCTTCCCTTTTCTACTACAAAATATGGCTGTGCGTATATATTTAGCCAGCTCAATTTGCTGGAAAGCACAAAAGTAATAACAAAATGCCGTAGCTTCTTTGATAGAGAACTGGACGTGGAAACGTGAATCTATGATTTGATTTTTTTTGCAATGCTTTGCAGGCGGCGAGGATTGCCGATTCAAGTTGTGGGATTTTAATACCGGCAAGAATTTGTTCTCAGGCAACCAGTTATCGCAGCCTATCAGCGTCGTTGCTTGGGCTCCAAGTGGGGAGATCTTTGCGGTGGCTTCCTTTGAAACACTTACCTTGTGTCACAAGTCAGGCGTAAGGATACAACTCATTGAAGATATAGACTAGCCATTTTGTTAGGGGTTACGCTATATATGTTACTCGTTCAAAACCATAACATTTACAGTACGTTTTATCAACGGATTATCCCGCATGTGCAACCATCCGGGCATTGTGCTGGAGTGACTGCGGGACGCAACTAGCTGGCGCATGCTCAAGTGGACATCTACTCATCGCGCACCTCGTCGATCGTACACTTGAGTGGAATAACTTTGAGGTTCGATACGAAACGAATTAGCACAGTTAGCGTTGTCCTGAAATCAAAGCTTGCAGAACTCTCTCAATGGCATTTATAGGTAGTTAACGCGGATGCTGAAATACGCGTCCAACGCTAACCATAGCTTCATCAAAAATGAAATATATAATAATGGCGATAATACATGCGTTGGAATTTTTCCAGCGGCTAGATTCAATTTGTTCACTTTCAGTTTTACTAATAGGTGTCGACTGTTGGCACAAAATTGTGCCTAGTTACCGACGTCAACATGGAACAAGGCATCCGAGAAGAACTGACATTTCAGGTTCGTTAAACACGACGTTTTCTACAAATGTTACGATACAATTATTAACGAAATGTTGCACCGTATGAGCCTATATTTTTCAAGAACGTTGCAATAAATGAAGCTTTTTTTTGTTACGTTTAAAAATAATGGGATTGCTCACTTGAAACTATCCACCAACAATAGTCTAAACGGGTTTGCTGCAATGCAAGTTATCTAAATGAATAAATTCTTCTTAAGGCCTGCGCATTTTTTACACTTCACCGTAGGGCCAGAGTGCGGGCACAATGAGTTTCCGCCATGGAGTCCTGGTCGTAGCGACAAATGGGGGCGTTTTCGTCTTTGGCGGTGCAGGACAGTGGCACAGACCAGCCCTTATACGACCTTCAGTGACCTCTCCGGTTAGATGCATTCGCCAGAGTAAAGGGCATCTCGCGCTCGTTGACAGTTCTGCGATTCACATCTACGCTAACAACGGTACGAGGGCAGGGAGCATGGATAGACCTAGAAAAAAAATCCGGACTGAACGAGAAATCGTAATATATGGTCACAATCTGTCACGTATGTACACTGGTGCCATTGTAGTTAAAAACCAATCAGAAATTGAATGAATTGTCAACCTAAATCTTATAGCTACAATGTCAAACTTTTTCCATCTAATGATGAACTTGCGCGTCATTGCAGGCAAACATACGTGTACCGTTCGTCATCCGTTCCTTCGTGCGAACATTGTCCGACTCTTCGATCTGAATGACGAGGTGGTTCTGATGGCTGATAAACGGTCGATTCAATTCTTCAATATTAGCACTGGAAAGCAGTTAGCCACACCTTTCAGGCATGAGGTTAGACGGCACACCGCTATGACTTATAACTAAGAAAAGCAATAGGAGAGTGTCATAATGGAAAAAAAAGTAAACATAAAATTAGATCCGACCTATTTTGTTCATAGCTATATGTAAATATCAGCAACTTTAGGAAAATGTATAATGTTTTGTAACTATTCAAAGATGTACAGTTCCTTTTATCCCTGAAAACTTCTAGAAAGCATAGTTTCCTTTGAATAGTCTGAACAGCTAAGTGACGGTCTCTTCTGATATTTACCAAAACGACTTGTCAATTGTGGAAGAACTTTATGCTATTATAAATAAAAGGAATCGTTTCGTTGGGTGTTTTTAAATTCACGTTTCGTTAAAATACGATATCGAGGACAAACTGAAAAAGACAACGAGTTGTTAGTTTTAGTAGTTGTAGTAAGTTAAGTCCTTTCAGCTTTCAGTTGTCTGTAGAGAACCATTTACAGCCCTTTCGTACGGGGCGGCGTAGTCTGGGTGGCCAATACACGTTTCACTCAGTAGATTGATTGCCACAGTAAGTAACGGGATTGGAAGCACGCGATGGAAGATCACGTAAAAGTTGACTAGATAGTGCGAATGTTCATCATAAGTATTCTCACTTGTACCTAAAAAAATGCATCAAACAGTGGGCCATAACAATCAATATATCATTAACGGAAAATGGAAGCTTTACGTAGCGTCTGTCTAATACGATTGAAACATAAACCCAGATGGTCGAAATATGTTTAGTAGCTAATAGTTCACTCCTCGAAGCGTTTATTTGCGGAAATCATCTGGCACTAACATGTGAAATAAATCAATGTTCAAATCAAATAGTTCTTAAAAATCAAGGCTTTATTCTATAAATAGAAACCGCACCTAATTGTGTCATCATCTCCTACAGAGAGAAATACGAGAGGTTACCGTTGAACAGAAAAGTTGGCCAGATACGCTTTCGGGAGGCGAGCAACTGCTGAGCTTCATTGACTCTCAGGGACAGCTTTATCTAGTCTGCCTTCGTGGGAAGCAGGCATATGCCTCGTTTGTTGGTAAGGCTAGGCGCAGCTCGTTCGCTATAAGTAGGACGGGCGGACAAAGCCTAAAAGTCTACTCAGCTGCGTGTCAGTAAAAAAATTGTTTTCTTTTTTTTTTTTTAAATAAAACCAAAAAACATGATGTATAAAGCATCAGCAGCACCTTAACAATGATCTACCCCTCGAAAAGAAATTCAGTCAAATTAACGTTCAAACTTTCTCAGAATCCTTCAAGTACTTCCTCTTATCCTGAAATACAAGTAGGAAGAAACGAAACTCACTGTAGAACCTTGATAATTACAATTTTTTTCGTATGTTGAAAATTCATAGAATCGCAGGTGTTAAATACAATATGGAGCGAAACTTCTCGTCAGCTGGCTGCCATACGTGAGTCCCAGTTGTTACTATGGGAATGTCCATGGGCGTTCAACGTCGCCCCAAAATTACTGGACTCGTGCCGGCACACATTTCCTCAAGCAGACATTGGCCTGGCAGGCGTATTCGGCTACTTTATAGGAACCCTACTATCAGTTCGAGCTACGAATGGAGCCATGCATGCACAGGCTATTTCCCCATACAGCGAGAAAATTGAGAAAGCTGTTGATAGCGGACAGTGGGACGCTGCTTTAAAACTCGCACGATTTTCTGACGTCAGTATATATCGTTTGGAGATCATGTCCTATTGTAAAAATGAATATGGTTTTTTTTGGACGGACCCCACACCATGTACTGGAAATAGCATGCTAGCATACATGTTCAAATATGCAAAACTATTCGAGTATTATACTGGAGTTTAACCGATTACATCGGTGCTGTGAATCGTGCCGTTGCAGACAAACGAGGTATGGTGTACTTTAGCTTGCATAGCGCTCCTTGGGCGGCAGCTTAAGGTTTCGCGGGACGCCTTCACTGCACTTGGGCAGGTAAACACATGAACGTAAGACGACAGTTCCAGTTTGATTGCTTCAGCCTATGGTTTATCATAGCTACCGATAGGGACAGGTTACGTACTACTTAGTGCGGCTCCGGAAAGACAACTGAAAGTAGTAAAAGCATGTAAGGCTTTCAATTTGAACCTAGAATTTATCTAACACAAGGTCTAATATAGGTGTGGCTGTGGCACACGATTTGATTACAGAAAATGGCATTGTATCGGTATTAATCATATTCGAAGTATGAAATATTTTATGCCGAGAGAAATATCGCATATATTTCTAAGATATTATTATATGTGAATGTACGCGTACCCTTCTCAATTAATTAGCGAAGCAAAAAAAGGACAAATTATTTCAAATTCCGTACAACTAGCCTGCTTGATGCTTACTAAAATAGACGTCATTGAGATCATTGTGCTCACCTTTTATCGATCCTTCAGGTCGATCGTGCAGAATATATCGATAAAGTTCGTGAACAGGGAGGTCAAATGGAAGGTCTACTTGTCCAGCTGCTCATTACCGGTCCGTATGCATGTTTACAGCCCCATTGCGGTCAGACTGCCAAGACCAATACGCAGCATGAAGACTAGTACATTTGTAGCGCTAATAAGTATCCTTCTGGTCCGGTAGAGACCCCAAATTCTATTTTGGGATTGATTATACCACATGCATATTATTCTCGAATTGATTTAAACACAATCTGCGTAGTATATTGATCTGGTTCACACTGCAGTTTCTTCACTATCGAAATGTTCTGTTTGTGCCTATGTACGTTTTTCGTTAGAAGCACTCGTTCTAGAACGTAAGCAAGACGGGATGCGTTTTGGGCCCCGGAGCAGAAGGGGTCCAACGAAAGCATTTAGGTGCATGCGGAACGCCCGAAGGGCGAGGCGAACTATAGAGCAGTTCCAAAGAATTGCTGTTTGTTTGTTTGCGTGGACGGTACATGAAGCATTAATTTTTTTTGTATTTTTTTTTTTGATGATCTTGTAGGCGGCCGATCACGACAACAGGTCGAAAGTCAAATGATTCAAATAGGAAAACTGCTTGATGCCATCATGCTCAACGTGTATGCCCACCAATGGGACAGGTGAGAAGAAAACGCATTTTAGAGATACTTGTTTTGCCATAGCGATAGCGAATTCTTAAAAAGTGTTTTCTTTTTGTTTGTAGAGCGTTATCGTTGGCAATAAAGCACAATGTTCACATCGATGTTGTTCTTGCATACCGAAAGAAATTCCTCGAACGATTCAACAAAGCTGAAGATGAACCAATTTTTATAGAAACCAGTAAAAAGGTGAGTTAATGATACAATTCGTCATTGGCGTCAGTTTGTCGAGAGAAGCAGACTTGTAATTAATCAGTGTCACAGATGAGAGGTTTTTAAATAATATTAACATTTTTTTTGTTTTAACTATTTCAGTACAAAGCCGACGATGTGGACTACATAAAAATACGCGAGATGGTGTCGCAGCAGAGCGTCGTTGAACTTTAAGTTAACTTTTTTCCCTCTAATAGTATTACTACATTGGCCGCTGTTTTTTGGAAAATAGTCATTTACGCACAAAGAAATATCTGGCCTTACTGGACATTTCCGTCTGAAGAAAATTCCGGTAAAAGTGTTTACCTGTGTTTTTACTGCGATCACAAGAGTGAATCGGTCCCATGTCATAACTCGAGAAGCTAATAAAAACTTCTAGTGGTTGAAAACCTAACGTACCAATATTGCTTATAAATTGATTGCGGCAAAGGTATTTTAACCATGCCTGATAATTGTTGTCTTACCGGAGAAAGGGTTATAACTATCTTCTATATATTCTACATAATATATAGTAAATTCTATTCAAAATTGGAGTCTAATCCCAATAAGAATCCAGTACAGTATATATCTGAGCCACAGTGCCTCGAAACCGATCGCTAGCTAGGTGATAACACCAGAAAGAAATAAATGTAAAAGAACCACGATATTTGTTGCTTAGAGATCCTTTTCGTGGGCGGTAAGCAGAGATCCGTGTCTAATGCCCCAGCGACGAGTTTGCGATGAATTTGTTTCGCCCCGATGCATTTGTTTCGCATTAAAGAAAAGAACGCTTAATACTGAGATGAAAATCTCTGTAATCTTGTGTAGGGCATTCGAACTCGTGTATAATCTTCACCTTTATTATCTTCGCAGAATAATTAACAGATAATGAACTGCTATAAGTGACAGCCATAAATGAATCCGCAGTGAAAAAAACATAACCTACATATATTTTATTTTGGAATTGGTGAACGGGATGTTTTTCTAGGCGGCGAATGTTACTTGCGTTTACCGGAGCTCGTACTGTTCGTTTATATCTCCTTAGAAATACCATGGTGTATTTATAGCTAAATTATTGCAATGAAGCTGGATAAACTAATTAGTGATATAGATAAAGTAGGTCGATTAACGACTCAACCCAAACAGATATATGTTGACCCTATACAAACAGCTAACGCACTCAAGCTTTTTGGTGTCTACCAGAACTGCATTATATAAATACCGGTATGTTAGAAAAGCAGTATCTATAGTTTCAGTTCATTACTAATCAAGAGCTACACTCCCTAGGGGCCAGTGTCTGCAGCGTTGCCCCACATCAAAGCAGGCAGATGCGATAGGTAGATTAATAAAAAAAAAAAAAAATACTTTTTTGCTTTCTATAACGCAGTAATATTAGTTGATGGTCTTCAATGCCTCCTTACCATTAATCTAGTTCCTATTGCCATTACTATTTATATACGATTGGTAATGAAGGACTCCCGCGCCGAGCTATAAGATTTCATGTGCCATAAGGCCGCATATCCCGAAATGCCCACAGATCATCTTACCTTCTCTCGTGCTACCTACTTGCACGTATCGCGTTACTTGCAGCCTCTTAACTCGTGAAGCCCGATATGATTCCAGTCAGTTTGTAATTTGCAGACGATTTGGCCTACGACAAAACACTTTTGAATTGTTACTGACTTTGTTGTGAATATCGGCGCCTAAAGCTGAACAGACGATAAAGGCCTTGATAAGATTTACGAAATGTGTTTAATGTTCTAAACCCGAATAATCATTGCGAGAACACGCCCTCAGTAACCCAGTTGACGTAGGAAATGCATTTAGCTAACCTTGAACGTCGACAAGATATCCTTCGACGATAGACTGAAATACGCCAGGCAGGATCCGCGCTTGCTTCAAATGTTCACGTATGGTTAGTACTGAAAGTAGTAAAAGTTAATGCACAGTATTGAGTACTTGTTCTATGAGGGTTATAGTAAATAATCTATTCTTTGTTATGTTATTGATACACTGGCTCATTTCGTAAGTTCCCTAAACAGGGTAGCAAAATGTTATTGCCAGTATATGTGTACCAGTATTTTA
Source organism: Varroa jacobsoni (assembly GCF_002532875.2). Lineage (NCBI taxonomy): Eukaryota > Metazoa > Arthropoda > Arachnida > Mesostigmata > Varroidae > Varroa > Varroa jacobsoni. The sequence goes on from NW_019214290.1 coordinate 124,326, forward strand.
GTGCCAGTACACCATCTCGTGACAGGTGAAATCGACGCCGCACGTAAATCTGCCTTATTAAGGACACACCAACAGAGCTCAAATCTAAACGCAAGAAATTTACGCAACGACAGTTCCATTGGCGACTCTAACTAGGGCATGACAAGGTGTTACTTCTATTAGTTGTTGTTTGGATTGTTATGGTTGCATTGCTCTACCAGGTACTACAGAGAAGGCTTCATACACTCCTCATTTGAACCAGCTCGTCTCCTTGCAGGACTTCAGCGACAACTCTTCTTTTAAAATGCATCCTCCCAAATCATATTGGATTTATGAAGTTCTGTTCCTTTTACTATAGCACAAATTGCGATCTGCATTTTCTCATAGACGCAGATGCACCTATTAGAATACTAGCAAAAAATTGTTAATCGCCCAGACCCTTAAGATATAGCTTGAAAGGGTGACAGTATTGTACTATAGCAGTTATAAGGGACATCCAGTGGGGTACAGATCGACAAAAATTAAAGCAGAGGTTATAGTGCGCCTGTGAGCCTCTTTATCTTTGCCTAGTTGGCAATAGCAAATTATTTGCTTACCGAACTCTATGGCTTTTTTGACTGTTGATGGCTACCGGGTTCCTACTTGCCTTTCATGTTGTCAAGAATTGTTGGCCAAAGCTGTGAGCCGCATGTTTATGATACGTTGTCATAAACAGCATAAACTGGGTGTTTCGCTCATCACTAATTCAATTCGCAAAAAATTTAACGGCACGAAATTACAATACTGCTATATACTTACGGTTACGGCTTGCGTGCTAGTCATCTTATCTTTACTCCATGTCTAGTCGATATTTGTATATCAACGAATGCATAGCCAAAATTGGGTCAACGTTTATCAGATTATTTGATTTGTCTCTATCGCTTCCCTGATTAGGGTTGGGACGAAAATTAGTTTCCTTTTACATAGAGTGTATGTCCGAGATTCCGTTGTTCTCTTGATTGGACATACGTTTCTCTCAGATACATCGGTTTCAATCTCGTAGATCTTGTGACGTTGGATACGATGGCGCAGGGGTTAGACTTTTTAGAAGCAGTGTTTAGAATGTTCCATATTTTATACATTGTTTTTTTTGAAAGAGAGGAAACAGGGCCTTTTTTCAGCGGATTCTAGCACTACAAGATGGTTTTTTTCACAAAATTTCTTATACTTTTTATGCTAAATAACAATGTGACTCTTGGCCAACCTAGGAGAAGCTCAACAAGAGTTTATAGACGTTAAATCGAAGATACGTCGACAATACGATATTTGACATTAATGTAAATATAGAGTAACTTTATTTACAAAGGCTCACTGCTTAACTGACAAAAACAGGTAGAACATATCGAAACACAGAATTTGATAACTAATCTTGCAAGAAATTTCACAAAATAACCCCTGAAACTGCCAATTTCTACTTCCGCTCCGGCACTTAAAGCCGACCAGATGCGTTTAAACTGTAGAGAACGTATGGCCAGTGACGATCTAGCGGATGTCTGTATACTTTTGGGCGCATTGTTTTGAATGTATTCCGTACATTATTTACAGCTACCGAGAGCGCGTTGAAAGCTACCCTCTTTTCTTTAGTCTCAAATTCGTAAAATCAATGCTAGAAGAATGAAATAGAGAGACCAAAATCTGTCAGTGAGCGTACATAATTTGTATGATTACTATAATAGAAATAAATAATACGTTTGGTCGTTTATTTGGCTGCAAATTAGATTGCGTTTGCTATATTGTTTATCGGAAAAAAATGTTCTCGCCCAACCCATATATACTGGCAAGCTCTCCTTTGTGTCGGCTGCAACCATATATATATATATGAGGGTCATCAACTTAAATCACGAACTGTTCGAGTGATCGTTGTATAAACAATCAAATATTAGAGGAAACCAGTCCTAGATGTAGCTGATATTATCATGTAGAACAGCCTCATTCCATATTAAAGGCGTTACCGCCAAGCAAGCAATAGAAAGGTTTTGTCGAATCCTAAAGGTCCGTGAGAAACACCATAAAACCTATCCTCGGTTATCCGTCGTTCTGCGTTCTCGCGCTATGTCCACAGGCTATTCATTAGTTTACTCCTAGGGATCGCTGGCGTGCTTGGAACAAACAAGCAATCGATGGCTACTTTGTATTTACCTGAGAGTTCAATAGAAATCCAGACATGGTAAACCTTTAGTCAAAGCGATTTGCTCATACGATTCCCTTACCACGACCGTGTCCTGCTACCTGGCAAAAGCAAAATATCGAACGATTGAGAACTCCGTATCTCTCATTAATATTAGACCCCTTGTAGTTGCTGCGAAGGGAAATCTCGTAACCAATCTTATTTGATTAAGACTCGGCCCACGTTATGGCTCCATAATTCATCCGGTTCATTTAGATAAAACACACACTGATAATGGCGTACAAGAGAAAAACACTGTTGTCAAAGCTCTCTTCGCCAGCGAGCTTCCTGGCTAAGAGTCAATACTTGTAAACTCTGAGGACTTTTTGTCTCAGAAACACAGTAGCAGCGTGACTTTTACATACTCACCACGACCACAAGAACCGCATTGAATCGCCTCATTATTATTCAAACGTTCAAATCGTTTTCGAAGTTAACATGGAGAACGAAGAAACCAAGAGAGCTCCAAGTCCGCTAAAAGTCAACGTCACGAAAAAACTCCACCCTCCGGCATCTGCAATTCCACTGGTCCAAAATAGAGAAGAGGTATACACCTGCACATGATAAGCTTACGATGAAGTTCATTGAAGTATGCCTAGCATCGGTGTTTTTGAATACTGTTAAAGGCTATATAACGGTACCCTATTATGATTAGAAATATGGTGGTTTCGGTAAGCATGAGATAAGGTGGAAACGCATTTGTGAACGTAGATGACTAGCTTAAAAGTTTTCTTTAACCTCTGACTAAAACGTGTACGGTTAAGACACAGCGCTAAGGAAAGCGTGAACGACAGGTTCTGGAATAACTCCTTTTATTCTACCATCCCTCACGTTTCTATTCTATAGCAAGCGCGTATAGACTCATAATTTGTCGTCAAAATAATTTTCATTTATCGAGAGCAGTGCTAGTTCGATGAGGTTATCTTCAGTTCTCGACCACCAACATGTTTTGCTAGTGATAAAATCTCGCGATCACCATAAGGCCCCTTTTCCGACTAATGTGGTTATCGTTGCTACATTAGGGACTCGTTTGAAAAGAACGCCAAGTAAAGAAAGTGACGCCATTTGCAGTGATCGACTGCCGTAATTGCGCAGGTACCTGATATTAAGGACTCAAACAGCTCGGACAATTAATTCAATTCTAGTTGACCGGTTCGTCTGCAAAGCTGCCCTACCCCGCCCAAGCGCACTCAAACTGTGACTAACTAATGATCAATCACAAGACCCTAGGTTCAGAAAAATGCTTAAACTAATACTTGAAGAAAGCAACGGGGGCTGCCAGAACTCCATACGAGTGGAGATTTTCATGAAAAAAAAAGGTAACGCACGCTGCGTAGTATTGCTTCGGCTAGGTTTATGCCGATACACACAGGTTACAACAAACGGGTCTTGTAACATTTCAGGGGTTCATTCTGTCGAGGATGGCTCGCGGCGACGTAGGTCTGAATCACATAACGATCGAAAATAATTGGATGGATGACCTATTGGTAATCGTTTGTGCTGCTTGTTGTGTAAGTAACATACCGACTTTTTTAATATATAATCATGTATAGGCGGTATTATATTTACTCGAGCGTTGTTAAGTTAGCGCCTTTTTGGCAGTATCAGTTTGGATGCCGTGAGGATTTTTCGAATAAAGGGCACAGTGTACCTATTGGATCGTTATAATAACAAAATTCGTTATTATGCCACAGTTACCGTGTTTGTCAGCTACATTGTATCGCGTTGCATTTGCAGACGATTCGATTCACCGACCTGTCCTACTATATATTTTTCGGAACTCATCAGTATGCTGCAAGTTAGTGTTCATCGCAAATCACAGTTATCTTGTATGTATGCCTGCTTGACTGGGCTAGGATTCATTTATCGACGGAGTGTTAATGGTTAGGCAGATGTAATCACTGAATGATTCAAGCAGTAGGAGGAACAAAAGTCTTATTTTACGTATCAAAATAGGTATCGTTTAATTAACATTCCCACAGAGGTTGTATGATTCATTTGCTTCTATCGGCAACGAGCACTGGGTTTAATATAAGTCGGGTTTTTGTTTTGCTTTATCTAGTGACCGAGCTGGACATCAAGTTGGCTGTGGGTGACGACGTTATCATGGCCTGTCTTGCTATTACAATGTTTTCTTCGGTGGTCTTCGTAAGTGTGACTATGCCAGTGAATTTTAAAATCCGCCAATCGTTTTCGTTGCTCCTGTAAATATTGAATTAAATACAGCTACTTCAGCAAATCTGTAGCGCAAAGCTTTTTGCGCTACAGATTTGCTACTTGCGGAATCTGGCCGTCGCTGACCTTAAAGGATTGTGATTGGTTGATCGTATGCGAGACTGTTTAAACGTAGACCTTGGTATCGAACTCGAACCACTCATTCTTTAGAACAACTGCGTACAGCTATAGGATAAGAACGAGAATTATAGGTAAACAGAGATTCTTATAAATTGTACGGTTAATTTGTTTTTTTTTTGCTCGATTAGCCGTACAAGCGGTGGGCTGTCTTCTATTACTTTATGGGATTCGTATCACTCGGACTCCAATTGATTGCTCGAGACGGCCCCGATTTCCTACCGAAGGAACAATGGAAGATCGATTTCCTCGAAGAAGACATTCGACAGGTGAGATTGGACCAAGATCATTAATCTCTGTTGTATACTTGGTACTGTACAATGGGCAAAGGCGATGTAGCACTTCGTACCCTAGATGAATGTGTGCATAGCTTATTCTAGAGCCCTATCTGTATCATATCTTGAAAGTTTTTGAAGATCTCGCCTGTTCGTACCGACGCATTTGTGTATGATAGTGCATTATTGGCTGCCCCAACGCATTGATGAACGAACTAATTGATTACAACCGATAAAATGGTGACTTTTGAGACTTCACGACACAAAGCCTGCCTGCTCTCAGATACTTTTAAGCCTCTAAGTTGTTATCATCACAATTTCACCTCTCACCTGCGTAGGTGTCCCTTAGGTCAGATGAGGCGAGACAGCCTTAAATAATTGTTTAATCCCTTTCAGTCAATATATTTCGTTTTTTATTGAACTGTGCGAAGGAAGATAGAGTTGATTGCGTTTTACGCAGCTCTATCCAAACTCGTATCCAGCTGGCAAAGCATGTTTATTTTTCGTTTACTATTTGCTCGCATTTTACTCGTCTGTAACTTTCATAACGGTAAGATGAAAACTCTCGGACTGTCAAGAAATTTTAGCTCCACCCAGTATAATTTATCAATAGCGCTAATGGGGTACTTTATCTATTGAATTTGTGCTATAGGGCTATATCGTAGCGGCTACATCCATCGATGTCGTTGGCAATTCTCGAACAGCGATGAAATACACAATTATTGCAACACAGGTAATGTTTTAGCTGCTGATACAACAACGTAACTGAAGGCGTTGCAGAGCGACTCGTTGGTATCAACATCGAAGGTTCGATATATAGATAAAGACTTGTTGACGAAGACTTTCGCAGATGCTAACTCACGCTCTGTGCGTTCTGTTACTAACTTTAGAACTGTTTGGTAAAAAAAAAAGCGTGGCCTGCGTTTCTTGGCGCTGTTTTTTTATAAATAAGGAATGGCTGAGTATACTTGTTCGTCTTTACAGTGAACTAAGCTTGCGCGACGCAAACGATTCAAATCTCATTAAGTGAAACCTACCCGCCTATGATTTGCAGGTAATTTTCCAACTGATTGTCTCGGTCTTCGTGTTCGGAAAACGTGGCCTTCCTATGTAAGCTATAACACCAATCAAAATAGAATATTTCGCATATTGAACATAATAAAGCTTCAAGCATATGCTCAGTAACTGTATACATGAAGTGTTTATATTATAAAATGAGCCACGTCCAATTTATTGAGTTGACAGTCTTAGCTAAATACGAATGGCCTAATCGTAAGCATTTACTATCACTGCACACAGACGTTGTTTAAAAGGACCCAGCATTGCCTGAGTTGGATGTATCCTTACTAAGCGTAGCGAAACGAAGCCGTTACCCATTACGCGTAAAAGCGTAGTGGATAACGTGTTCGCCTGCTAAACTTAAGGGCAGATGGTGGCCTAGTATCAAATCCGAACGTAAATAATTCATTTTGTGCTGGGAGCCGGCCTTAAGTACCTAGACGTAAAACACGGAAAACATTTTTTTACCAAGTGAACTTAACAGGCCTGCATTCAGATGTGTCAGCGAAAAACTTTTTGACCATAGAGTATTTTTCAAAACACTGTTTTAGCTTATTGCATATTTTTATCTATACTTCTTGCAGCAGCGTCCTATAAATTCTTATTCTGCTGTATCATGGCCACTCGCATAAGACTAGTTAGCACATAGGTAAGCTAATTTCAGCCTTCTTGGTTCGTGGGTTACTGGGTCTGCCATATGGGTCACAGGCATATTGGTCTCTCATGACCTGAACTAAAAAAAATTGAACTAATAAACTCCTCAGTAATTGTCCTTCAGATATGACACTGAATGTTTGTATTTTCTTGCAGCCAACGCGACATATACCGCCAGGCTGGCTCTTGTACAAAAGCTTTGACATAATCTGCCATTGAAATGAATATGTATGGACGGCGTCAAACAACTAAGACTAGCCCATTAAGCTTTCATCTACATTTTACTGTGATGCTACTTTTAATAGCTAACTGATCTTTTCTATTGAACTATTTATATTTCTATCAGTGTCTTTCGGCCACACACCCTTTCATCAAAAGCGCGCTATCTTTATTCCCTGACTCGCATATCATACCCGATAATTAGCAGCAGTACCTCCTTATTAGATACATACGTGCTTGTATATTCCCAAATTTTTCTCCCTTCGTCCATACTTTCAGCAAAATTAAGTTTTTAAGGAGGCGAGCAGAAGGTCCCACACGAAGGGCTCTAGTAGTACTGCCAGTAGCAGGAATAATGGTACATGACCGCGTCAGTAGCCTGTGGTTTTTATGGTGTGCCCAGCTCCGAACTCAAAACGAATCTTTGTTTCTTCCTGCTACGGCTTTACCTGTCCATCGCTTAGATGATGCGCTGCAATAGTTTCAACATTGACGCCTTTGTCGCGTTCCCCTAGCCCTTCCTCCTTAGTCCATATGCTATGGTTACACGTATAAATTTTTGCATATTAATTAATTCACTTATTCTGAAAGCTATAT
>NW_019214290.1:131766-148193 GCF_002532875.2 Varroa jacobsoni
AGCAAAATCGTAAAATGATACGACATACGATCAGTCGGCAAGTGAAGTAATGGAAATTCACACCATATAGAAACGGGGCAGCTTACCTATGACAACTTAATTTTGACTTAGCCTTTTTAGAACACATTTTTTGATGAAGTGATTTCAATTAGTTTGTATGGATGACATACGAATGCCGCCGCGAAACGGCGGAGATGGAAATTGTACATCCTATTAATGGAAGCTTCGGCAAGATGAGAAGTTAGGTCATCGTACAAAGGGAGCAAGGGCTAATTGAAATAACGCTGTGAATCTTCTGCAATAAACGGAATTAAGCAACGATTGATAAGTAAGAAAAAGGGATTTTTGGGTTTCGTATGAAAAAACATTCCTGGAAACTCGACGGTCCATCAGCATGGCTAAAATTTTAGAAAAATAAACATTTTTGAGAGGTCTTACTGCATAGAGCTAGTTCCTTCTGGTAAAGTGAACCAAAAGGACAAATCAGTCTATGATCATTCACCATTTGAATCAATCCATTACGACAGATCATGTCTGTAACCATACATTCAACCGACATTATCAGATTCTAAACGATTGAAGCCTGAGACAGCATCATGTCCAGAAATGATTTGAAAGTGCGCGCCGAAACAGCTAAAAGTTTGGTTCGTTTCGAAACAAGCATCAAAGACAACGCGGATATGAAAAGCCCAACGATTACAAGCGAACTTAATTAACACGATAAGCTAAAACCTTTAAGATATGTGTAAATATGCCTATGCTTAGATTCCGTGTTAAAAGTACTATAGAAGAGAGCAATCGAACGGAACATAACTGGCAGTTTCAACACGGAACCGTCATCGTATTATTACAGTTTCTTAAAGACGCATACGAGCGATAATGAACGATACGAAATGAACACTGAACTCAGATAAACAAGTAGAGAAAACGATATCACTAAATATAACAGTAATACAGCCGTGCGTCTTGAACGATTTTGTTAGGAATGTGAGTGCCGATGTTTACATGTTTACTTCAGTTAACTATATTCTACTGCAGAGCAAAATACGTTGCTTTTTATGCGTACGTATAGTTTTTTTTTTTTTCTTTTTAATATTTTTTGCGTAATTTCTATTCCACGAATATTATTAGCGTTGCCCTTCGGGAAAAATCCTTTCTGAAAGTTCTTGGCGTATTAGATAATATTTTAAACGTCACGCGTAATCTAAATCCAAAGGACCTTATGACGATTCTTAACAGGTCTCTTAACCACATCTTGATGATCTTGACAACAATACACGCGAGCTTGAGCCCAGCGTGTGCTTCCTTGTGGGCCGACATAGAAGCTTACAGTTATGCGGTATACTAAAAAAAGTTTAATCAGCTCACCGCAATATCAAATCCACAGTCAGGATAAGAAGCCGGAGATGAAAGATGTGGATTGTATTTAATATCCATTGCATTATGTGCTCACGCTGATGACACGTTCCTCGAAATATTTACGCCTTGCAACATATGACAAACATGGATCTCTATTCATTCTATTTTTCCCTTTGCGTTACAGGTAGATTCTTGATCTGTTGGGATCTAGAGGAATATAGGTGGCGGCATTTTCATTGAAGGATCTTTCGGTGGAAGGGGTCCACCAATGATGGCAGCTGCAAGTCGTATCTAACTACCAAAGAGTTCAGAATTTTCACATAGATTATGATAGTCACAACTGTATCAGAAAGAGTGTGAATAATCTCGAATGCAGGACGTTTGTTATTACCAGTGATGTAATAAATAAAGTGTAATAAATATGAACTGATCAGGCCAGCAAGCCCCAAGCAAGTAAGGTGTCAGGAAGAAAAACTCTTTAATTTTCAAAAGTCCTTTAACGAAAGGGCGCCACATTACAGTCAGAAAAATTACTTGTGTAAGCTAACGGATGCTTATGTAAGCTGGATATTTAGTTCAATTTAGACATTTGTCGGAATTTGCTAAATCGGAATTTATTTGTTACACGTTTTTTGGATCGAGTGGTCGATCTATCAATCAGCCGCGTTTCTTTCCCGTCATGTCGCTTGCCGAAATGAACATTTAAGAATGAATTTGCTGTTGCCTTACGTAAACCGTCAGCGCAGTAAGCATTGTATTAATTGATGAATTTTTGTCATAGGGTCTATCTTTGAATATTGTCTTTTTAATCGCTTCTAGGGTGAGTATTTTGGAGATTTGTGAAAATCGTCTCAAATAGTCATATATGGCTATATTTAATGCTAACGATTAAATTAAAAAATGGTGTAAACTTTTGATATCTAGCTCTTCAAATCTTCTAGTGTTTGCTGCTATTTTATTCACTTACGTATACATTAGTCGATATATATTGTGTGGCCGGTGCAGGTAATCGTCTATTTCCGCATACGAAATTATAGCTATAATTGCGAAATTATCCTAATTCCCCTGTGGTTGCCAGCCGTGTTCTACTACTAGTAATGATAATAATAATGTCTCGAATATGCTAATGTTTAAATATTTTACTTGTCTATTCATAAGGTGCTGGCTTTTTCAACGGTTATGAAGACCCAATGACGGTCCTTGATTGTAATGTAGGGTAACTTCAGTTTTCTTTTCCCACATCCAAAGCACTTGAGTCTACTGGAACGGGCCCACAACGGTAGCTATATCTGAAAAGCGGACAAACATAACCGTTGGCAACTAGGCTGGGCTGAAGCCCTGTGACGACGGGACTGAACAAAGAAAGCTGGCCAGCTGAAGAACGTTGTATGAACTAGACAAAGAACGCAATGTGTAGAAATAAAACGTAGTGAGAAGAGATAATCATGCAGTATGTGTTATTTGTTACACGTTTTTAGGGGAAATCTTGTTCTAAATCTGAAAGCCATATTTAAGGAGAGTATAGACTGATGTCGGCCTATGAAGATGATCGTCTTTCACGAAATATGTAGATTTTAGTAGATGTATGATGGTTTTTTTTAATAAGCATAAAGAGAAAAACGATCACGTTAATTCTCTCTAATGTATTTCTGATAAATCCGAGTTTGCAATATAACCGAAGAGTTATTTGGCCAGTCGGTCAAGTACTTCGAGATGTGATGCGCATGTGAGGTCATCATGTAGGGTACTCAACGGCGCTGTTCTAAAGATGATTGTCTAACACGTTAGATTCTAGGCACCGGATAGCGAATTACCAAATTCCTACCGAGTTCATGATTTACCACTTCCCATCGTGGATACTCTTCAAGGGTAATTTTTGCTTGGAGGAGAGTAAATAAATGAGATTTGTATTAGCAACGTGGCAAGCGCAACGTAGGACCAGTGTCATAGGTACCAGATCTGGTATGACAGAATAATCTGAGGTAGTAAAAGCTATTCAACCGAATCCGAATATTTTATTTAAAAAAAAAAACAGGTGAGTAAGTGACGTGAAGAAAATCTAAATAAGCTGGCCATTAAGCTTGTGTATCAAATTCACACGACTGCCTGCAGAAATCATATAATTCAATAATATATAATATAATAATGGGTTTCTTAATCAAACATTACCTCACGATGAGGCAGTCTTTTACAGGAGAAGTTTACTGGCTTTCAACATATTGGTAACGCAATTTGCCGAACTAAGCGATCCGTTTAGGCTAAATATCGCAGAGCTAATTAATGACAATTTTTTGCTTTTGATGACAGATGCTTGTGTTATAAAGTTATTAAAAGATACAAATTATTATAAAGTATTTAAAAGGCAGCTGTTTCAGTTATAATCAACTGTTAGCTGGTATATAATATTATATTTTGTAAGTTGTATTTAGTGGACGGGAAGTTATTTTCGACAGGAAACTCTTTGAAACCAATCAAGTTATCAATCACAGTTTGTCGTTAACGTGCAGCAGATATCTGTGCAATCGTCGACTTCAACCTGCATGAGAGCAAGAACGGAAAGAGTCAATATGAATAGAAAATTGTTTCAAACAGTTAGGGTAGCAGTGTTGGCCTTTTAGGCTCCCGTGTTTAGGTAACGAAATTCAATTAGAAAATCGATACATGCATTCAAAGTGATACTACAGACTATAGAATATGGCTCGTATTGCCATCTAAATTTATCGAGATTCGCTCCTTTTTGGAATCTGGTGTTAAAATCAATGTTTGGAAGTAAAGTTAACTCAGAGTCAACTGCGAAATAATACGCACAAAGCTGTTAATTTATCGATCGTTTCTTTTTCGTCAAGTACTGTTTGCTCATTTCTTATAACTATTACACAAACTTCCGAAGGGAGTAATACGACAACGAAAAGCACTACGACGTATAATTTGAGTTAAAACCTAGTCGCTCAACGTTCTTCGATGCGTTTCTGAGTAAGCTCATTGCTCATCGCTCGCAACCAGTGGGCTCAATCATAGAACGTCGCGATTGTTGCTCCGACATTTTTTCCATTGTAATTGCGTTCTTATCACCACCAACGATCAAATCGTTAACAATGTATCACAGTAACTCTACGCACGTGTCACCCTGTCCCGGTCACTTTCATATAGTAATTGTACGGCCGATGTCTGACTGATGGTCAGCTAGTTACGTTTCGTCGACAGAAGCGACCAGATGTGAATGGAGAGAACCGCATAGATGGGAGAAAGGTGACGAGAAAGAAGAAAACAAAATTGGCAATTACACCTCCGCCTCCGGTAGATATTTTTGGTGTTCGATCCAGATAATGGTGTTCTAGTAACGTTGGCTGCCAGTAAACGACGCAACGAGCGCGGCTTCATAGCCCTGCTAGATGGAATAGATCGCAAACACTTTTCCTCTTATCTTGTTCGTGAAGGTCCGTCGTCGTTGCTACGTCAGCTTTGAACGGTTCAATTAAGCCGTTTCAGCTTCCGCTGTCGCCTTGGGGAACAGGTCGTTGCATTGAGGAAATGCGTTCAAACCACTTCTTCCCCGATAGGAGTCGCCGCCAAAGCAGCCGTTGTTTCTGTCGTGTATCGCTTCTGGGGAAAGTTGATCAACAAAATGGACAAAGCCTAGAAGATACATCCGCCAGCATAGCCTAGTTGTTCTGTGCGCGTTTTCGTATGTGAACGCAAATATACGGAACACGTAAGCAGGATAAACGCGTACATGCAAAAATTCATATAGTCGTTTATATATATGAATGTATACAGCAAGCCAAGGATCAAAGTCACCTGCATATGGAGTCAGCTGCGCAGTTATTTTGGCATGGCTGCAAGGATGCTGGAAAACGCTTTGAGCCTTGACCTCTTCGTTCTCTTGCCTCAATATTGTTTATTAAACTAGGAGATCTTATTCATTTCTAGAGGACGCTTACTTTTAAAATCAAAATTTAATCATTAGTGTAGCGTTCAGCGTTGGTGTTAACAAACCTTGATATAGGTACTGCAGTAGACAAGCGGAGCAATCGCTTGAATGACTTTCAAACATTTTTAAACTTCGAGATACTACTGCCACTTCATTTTTTTTCGTATTTATTTTTCGTATATATCGTCAGTATTTTCGAATGCTTAAAGCAGGTGCCTGCGAACGATTTTTCAGGTTAACTTAAAATCACTAAGCGGTCACTTAATCGTAAGTTCGCTTTTATTTTCGTTACTATTAAATCACATGTTTTGCCATTAGTTCAAAGTCACCAACTGCCACTTAGTAGATTGCTCACTCAGCAACGTAGAAGAAACAGGTAAGGTATCAACATAGCAATAAACGTGACTTTTTATGAGTGGACATTGAAATTAAGAAGAAGAAAATAATATGAGACGACAATGTAAAGCTAAAGTTGTTAATCTGTTCCACTAATAAGGAGATCGTCTGTAGGCTACTTACAAGATTCAGACTAAGAGATTGCTCTTCGCCATTTCCTTTCTTTACATACGTGCGTCTTCTAAGCGTTCCATCCTTCGAAAAACTGTAATGATTAAAACTTCGAACATTGTGCCTCCGATGTTGCCGAAACAAGGAAGAAATCGGATCACTCGTCCTCTTCGAATGCTGGCTGATACATTGATGCTATCGCAACAGCTGCCGCTGATGAGTAATTGAAAATTGGCTTCAGTTCAGACGACATTCGACTATCCTCCCCCGGCCTGTCGCTGTCGCGCACGATTTGGCAAACCACTCTTCTCCTCCTTTGATTTCTGCAGTTTTTTTACCTTTGCGGTGCCATCGTAAGCGCGGAAGTTGGCAGCCGCCGTCGACGGCAACGCTGGCATTGGTGACGCTAGACGTCTTGCTTCTGTCCATTCCGTTAGTTCATCTGTTGCGAAGCTTTTTTCCGGCTTGTCTCTGTCGGCCATCTTGCCTTTTAAAAGTTTTCCCCGGAGGAGTTTACATGAAATTTCTTCATTGGTAACAACTAACGGAAACGCGTTTGACAAGAGCTAGCCGAAACGTCGCCGCCGCCGCCGCCGCCGCCGAATGGGCTGTTTAATATCCACTGTTTTTAATAGTAATATTATAGGTGTATATAGGATGTATATAGTGTTGATGAATTTTTCCGCTTGTTTTGGAACGTCTTTTCGATTTTGGGCAGTACTTGTAATGTATTGTATGACATTCTGATCATGCATAGCGCTACGTGCAAACTAAAATAGTCGTTGGTGCAAGTCGTTGGTTTTGTAATAGCGGAAAACAAAGAGTTTTCCATCAACCACAAGCAAGTTTGCCTTTATGGTTAATTAGACGATAAATATTTGCTTTTACAGTATATTTATAAGTACTCCTAACTGGTGACTAATAGAAGTTGTTCTCTCTGCGTGCTCGAAAATTCTATTTAGTATAATCAAATGTGAAAGGATCTCCGGTTAAAAAGCTAACGGAAAAACATTAGCATTAATTGTTAATCTAGTTGAAAGACATGTTGTTTCCGGCCATTGTGTTCCCTGAGCATTCCTGAAGCCTATGAGATATTATCAGAAATTTAACATTAGTAGTCAGATAAAGTATTCGTATTCGCACATTAGATGCAAGCTATACAGATCGAATCAGGTAAACGCTTTCATAGAGATTAGGCCATCTACCGAAAACGTGACAGCTCCTATTCGTTTCAAATGATAACTATTTACCTCTGACTAAGGCGTAATTGTGGTTTATAAAAGTTAAGGCTTTAGGCAACGCTTCCTGTTCTGCATGAAGTTATTAGGTCCATCCATTAGCTTACATATAATGGTACCATAAGGGTTTATCGGTAAACTATGTATATAGCACAATTAAAGAGCTGAAATACATTGTGGGCAATAGGTGCACGTTTTGAATTAATATTGCAGGCCTTGAACTAGATGTCTTTAGAAACTAAACATTGCAAAATGCAATTGAAAATTAATTAAAAACACATCGTTATGATTTAAACGCCATGTTTAAAATAAAGTCATGTTAAAAAGGTAATATTTAAACGGGATGATTGAGACTATTTTTTATTGTATGTGCCTGAAACGAACTGAGTTCTTTATAGAAATAGAAAATATAAACGATTTACAATAAACGCTATGGCAGATTTTGTATAGATCCCACTTTTTAAGGGCAGATACACCGTTATTCAAACTATATGGCATGTGGAACTGCTAGACCAATTTAAAGGAACGTTATATGATAATCTTTAGACTTTGGCTGGAAACTTCGAGTACACAACGATTCAGTTAATCTTCGGTCGAAATATGAAATTTGTTCAAGCATTAGTAGGGTGACTATTTATTTTATCTAGTCAATACCAAATAATAATCTAGCGCACACTTCGTTCTTGTCTCAACTGATAGGGGTAGTGTGGCTCCGATGGTTCAGAACGCTGCGGCGTCTCCGTTTTCTCTTGACGGTCCTAACGAT
This sequence comes from Varroa jacobsoni, assembly GCF_002532875.2. Classification (NCBI taxonomy): domain Eukaryota; kingdom Metazoa; phylum Arthropoda; class Arachnida; order Mesostigmata; family Varroidae; genus Varroa; species Varroa jacobsoni. The sequence continues at coordinate 139,568 of NW_019214290.1, forward strand.
GGCTACAGCGCGGACGGTCATTCTGTCGGGTCTGGGTTGGGTTTGGTTCGATTTCTTCAAACGTCTGCTCCTCTCTGTACGACGACCACTCCTCACCGTCGTCGATAAATTCGCGCGCCGACCGTTTTCCCGTTGTTATATAAAGCGTCGCTAGCTCACGGTTCCGATCGCCCAGTCACCAAAAGTAGACTCCCAATGCAACATTATAACCTAATGGCGCATTGTTATTTCGCACAACTTTGCACGTTTTAGCCACATAGCACAACGCGAGACAGCGTTTCCTGAAACAGGCTGCCGTATAAGGAGACGTTATCGTATTTCGTTCGTTCTGCGATATAGGACAGTGCCACCTCAGCGATTAAACAGGGCTCCGATCTGCGTGAAGCCTAAGTCGATAGTAAAAGGCAGAAGGCAATATGAAGCCACTTGTACTACGAACCCATGTGGTTGCCATAGCAATCTTTTTGCCATTGGGAACGTTTGCGGACGAACTGTTACAACCAGCCGTAGGAAGCGCTAGGACACCAGCCAAGGAAGGTAAGCTGCTGAAACAAAGTGTTGGCAACGGCGTCATTAGTCTTTTTTTTTTATCGCAGCAACACTCTAAGTGGCTCTGCTCCTATTGCCCAATTCACACATATACCGTGACGCTTCTTTTTTCATTGACTCAAACTGGAGCTATTCAAGTGTAGAATTTCCATGTAAGAAAGCAGAACTTTACACAAAATGGAAATAATTTGGTAGCACATAATTACATTTAATGAGATTACAACTTGTTCTACTAATAGCTAAATTACGCACAGAGTTGGGGATCATTAGTGCCAGTCAATAAAATGCAAATAAGCCAAAAAAGCCAATTATATTGTATTCTAAGAGAATCGTGTTAAAAGAAAATATCCTCTTTTATCTGGTCCAATAAACGAGATTCCTTCGAGAGACTAAAATTTACCGCTAATGAGAATCCTGTTTCGTATAGCGGAGTGCGTGGCAAACATGACCCGCCTACTGGAGATCTTCAAAGAGGAATTTCCACGACAGGTAATTACACATTAATGAAAACACACATTATTTCCCATGGCTTGTCTTGATGGATTTCTTATTATGCGTATTTTTGCGTATAAACACAGAAACCTGTGACATTTATAAGTCATATATATAATCTAGCTTAAGACAAGTAAGTCAAAGACGAATTAGCTGAATTTGTAATCTTATTTTCTGTTCATAGGTCCCTGATGTGATTGACATTAAGGGCACCGGCCGTAAACCCGGTAAAAGTGCCATGTTGCTCACAGGATTCCAGGACGCCCAACTCGTCACACCACAGAAACTCGTGAGTGAGGCTTTGTATAAAATCTCTGATTCTTGCTCGCTTTGAAGTGAACACCGTAATACATGGCGTCTTTAAGAATATCACATGTGGCAACTTATAGCGAATTAAACCACTTCAATTAGTTTACATTGTGAACATGCTTCAATCAGAATAGATCATAAAATGTTTTGAAGGTGTATATTGCTTTGGTCGCATAATTGCATAAATTCGGACGTAAACTTACATGCTCCCAAACATTCTACCGCGTTTTAACACAGGAGTGTAGCAACGAGACAACAGTCTCTTTCGTGGTGCCGATTGAAGGTCGTGCTGCCGTCTACCTTGGACCTGCTGTCCGGCCTGACGTTGCCCGAACCTACTTCAAGGTGACCAATCGAACTTACTATAGCAAGTATGTTTTTATCAGGTCTCTTTTCAAAACAAAAACAGGTTCGACGGTGCATTCGGTATGCAAGCGTTGACTGAGCAACGCTCAAAGAAAAACCTATAACTCCCGCGCGTATTTTTCAGGCAACAGTCAAGTTAGCGGGTACGTTCAACTTATTGAAGGGGCCATCGCTCGAAAAAATTGAGGTGACAAAGACGGCTCTTGACACTGTACAACTACTTGACTCGGCAAGCAGCGGCGTCAGGGACATTAATCAGGTAAAGCTAAGCTATATTACATACATTTAAAAATAGACTTATTGTATAACACTCTGTTTTTGTTAAAGTATTGTGATTATAAATTATGTACGCCTCTTTTTGTTCTCACAGCCCGCTCAACAGTTCGTCGCTCGAGTATGCTCGACGTTGCTCAAGCGTGCTTTAGCGAAGGAGGTACCTGCGATCACCAAGAGCGGCATCGCGAAATCCTTAGCTGATTTGCAGCAGACGTTTATCAATTCATCGGTTGCTGCATTAGAGAAGCGAGGTGTGCAGATCTATAAGCTTCTCGAGAGTATGCTGAAAACCAACAAAGAGTCCTCGACAGCTAGCAAAGGCTCCGCCAAGGTAGCGATATTTAGAACTGTGTCAGACGATATCGGGCAGCAGAAAAGTTGAGAGGTATGACCTGATAAGGACGCACTGTCTAAAATGGTTTCATATCAAACTACTACCATACTTTTTCAGACGATAATGCTCTTAAGAAAAGTAATTAGCCGTCAGTGCTTGTTTCGTATAGGGACTGCCTGCTAGAGAGCCGACACTGACAAAGCAAAGATAGTTTTTATGAAAGATTCTGCCACCCATTGCAAACTGTAGCCATTTTTATAGCTAGGGTAGGTGAATAAATCTTAAAAATCGACTAACGATTATCATTATTATTATTACTCTAATTTAACGAACGATCACTCTAACAATATTTTTTAAAAAATTAATTCAAGGATAAGGCGGAAGCCGATAGGCCGATCACTACCCAGGATCTGATCACTCGAAGGAGAACGGCTACGCCTTAGAAATCAAAAAGTCGTCAGCGGTATGGAATAGTAGTTATCTCTGTCGGTCGACGTTTGTTTCGGTGACCAGGCCATATCCTCGAGTGCAAGGGAATCGCATCGAATACAAGAACTCATTTTGTAAAACGCTGTTTTCAAAGACAACCAAAAATTGTCTTACTGGTGTTAAAATGACTTTGGTGTTTGGCCGATTATCAGACAATTTGTTCGACCTGTTCATATGATTAAGACCTTTGTAATACAGGCCAGTTGTATTCAAAGCAGAGCCCTATTTTTTGGCGGACTCTTTTTATCCGAACCAATCAATCGGAATGAGAATTTTTGATGGGTAGAGCGAGTTCTAGCATTTAGCTAGGCGTAGATTAAGTGCTATTTAAATTCTGATATATGCCTGTATTGGAGAATACACTATTTATTCTGGAAGAACATAGAATGTTGTTGTTTTTTTATTCCAAGTTATTCCAAATATGTATAAAAAAGCCTTACTTTTTAATGCTGGTACCATCAACCAATCCGTATCCATTGTTCACTACTCGTGTTTACGCCACAGTATGAGATACAAAAGAGAAGCTGATCGGCTAGCGAGCATATTATTTATTAAAAACTAAAAGTGCGAAACGTTCAAGCAAAAATACCATTTTCGAGAAAACAAACTGAAAAGCCATGTTTTGTCCAATTAGCACCAAGCATTATGGAATTAGAGAATTTTCCTAAACTGATTTTAATACAAGCTGGTTTTCGACTAGCAGCCGAGAAGTTCCTGTATAATCGTGTATATCTAAATGTCCTCATTAGTTTTATTGGAGAGAAGGTTGTAACTAGAAACGAGTACCAACCGAACACAAGAATCAAAACTATGCACAAATGGTTGGCTTATACGTTGAAAGTCGAAAGCTATTTAGTATTTCTTTTAATCAGATCCTCCATATGCCTTAATATTCGACACCAACTGAACGATGTCTCGATTCAAATTACTCCCTTTCTAACATAAAGGAATGAAATTTAGTTCACAAAAATAGCTTCTTTTTATTTGCATTGTGATACCATTGTCTCCATTAGACTTCTCCAAAGTTGTTAGTAATTCGATTAACAAACTGTCGTAACTTTCTATTACATTTCAGTATATTCCAACCTTATTATTACATTCTCGTTAGAATCTAGCCAGAGTCGTAGCTGTAACGTAATTTGAAAAGATCCATAATTATCATAAATATTGCCCTTTAAAATAGTTCGCCTACATAATCTCAATCTATTAATAATTCAGCCAAACTCTGAACACGTCTTCGACATAAAATGTAACACTAAATAGCTTTACTGCACCTGTTTCTATTTCACGAATCAAACATTGATAGAATGCTGCTATTAGCAAAGGTAAACAGATCATCTTATAGGTAAAAGCAATTATACAAAGGTCAATTTCGTATGATTCACTGGGATATTTATGACTCATTTAAAATATTTATCTAATTGCAACGTCCTTTAACAATGCACATCATAGAAACAAACTCAAAACAACTTATTTTAAATTTAACTTTAGTCAAATTCTACATACCTCAGTTAACTTCTACAATAGTCCAACATTTGAGACAACTACATAGATATAGTCTTCATTTTCCTCTAAATAATAAGAATGATCATCGATTTCATCATCATTATATAACTCGTTAGTCTAGTTAACCACAACGCAGCAAGTAGATAAAATTTTCATAATCACGTCTTACAATGGGCGGATGCAAAACTAGATAAAGATCAATTCGTCTGCGGTTAGTATAATGATCAATCTATAATTTCTGTCAGGCATAAATCAGCTATACGTCACACAGTTCATCACTCTCTAGAATCTTAATCGGATTTCGTCAGTATTGCCATCGATGACTCTTCACAGAAATTAGTAGATATTCTTTAATGTGTACATATATGCGATAGCGGAGCGGATTACTAACCGATTCGTGAAATTGAATCAAGTTTGCATACTTGTTTGTTAAGCATACTTCCGATAAATTAGGATACTAACAGAGAGTATGATGTAGGAAATTCTATAACTTGTAGCTTCTGTTGGATCAGATAATAATGGTAATAAGAATAATATTGGGTTTACTTTTGCGAAGTCATTGCTTCGCAGGGTCTGTATATCTTGCACCGTACAAGAACGCGCTCTGTATTCGTGTTCATGCATCGAGATACACGCATTCACAATAAATGTGTCTACTTATAGTTAACAAACTGGCATCTCTCTAACATACTTTGCTTGGCCTTCGCTAGGAAGGTGCGGTTAATGGCGTCGTACCATATTCAACAGTACAAACTTGGCAAATACTTATTGCAGCTTGCCTTCCATATGCTAACAGATACGCTCGTTGACATTTTCGGTTGCGATTATCACCCCGAACGCGTCTCGCTCGTGCAGTACAAGCGGACAAGGGCATCGCTTCCACTGTGCGCTTGCTGTTGCCTAGCGATGACGTTAGTTATTAGATATCATTTGCTTTCCCGTTGTAGACAATGTTCCTTGCCATGCTAACTGTCTCTACCGGTCGACAAAGAGTAAGAGATCGTCCCGAACATCCGGACAAGAAAACAGATTGTCCTTCAATTTCCACATAACAACGACAGGAAAAGATAGAGGGAACAAAATCTAAGTGATCGGCGCCGATTTCGTGGCCCGAAACAACTTCAGCGTCATGCAAATGGCGTATAAATCGGCACCCAACGATATCGTTCGTCTTGATAATAGGCCATTATCTTGCCTTCGTTTATGCCGATTTCTTGGCATTGTCCTTAGAAACTGCGCAATTCGTCGCCTCCCAGTAGTATAATACCTGTAGCAAAAAAATGCGTAGCATAAGAAAAGCGTGCTTCACGTAATGTTCTAAAATACACGCCTGTTTCATCGAAAAAGGGTCGCAGTTGGTACAAACACTATTAACGACTGTATTATACGGAATTGTTACTACATAGAACATGTTCAATAGTTTTATCATCACATATATTCAAATATAAGCACACCATACCTGAACAACGAGAATTGCATTTGCTACGCTGGCCAAACTGTAGGACAGAGTCATGGCGATGTCGCCGGTTTCTGTGAGAGTAGTAAAGATTCTTGCCAGACATCCGATAAATAGGAGGGACTGCGTTACCAGTGACAGCTGACCTGTGTGTCCCGCTTTATAGTTGTCAAACGCTTGCCATAGCTACAATAAAAGTAAATCGAACCATTTTATACTACGTTCACACGTAAGAATAATCGTTTACTAACGCAATGTAACCAAAAATATGAAAGGGTAATAATCCACGGGTGAATATGAGCTAGCCGCATAGCTGGACGAACAATTATCGAAACTAGACCATCCTAAAAAATATAAAATAATGCAATTTCTATTAATTTATAGTAATTAAAATGATGTTTTTCATTATTTAACCGATTATTCTCGAATATCATTACACGATCGGTGAATTTAAATTTAGTAGGAATTAGGTACACTATGCTTTGCCGAATATCAGCGTTAACCTCACGATCGAACCTACCCTTCCCGCGATGACGATCGGCGCTGACAGCAGTTGGCCCCAAAGAAGTGTTGACGAGGGAGCCAATCGGTAAATAAACAGACTACTGCAGAGTGCCGCATAAGCGACGATGAACGTTGCTGCTAAGACTCCACGGCCAGAGTAGTGAAGTGCTAAACAAAGAATCAGTATGGTTTCCGCCATCAGGAACGCGCCCTCTCCGTACGCACTACATAACGATAGACACATTGGTAAAAAAAGCAAAATTATTAGAAACTCAATGAGTTAGAATATCAAGCTTTTATTGATGAATGTGTTCCCACAGTCAATGCGTAGGGCTCTATGTATTGTAAAAGCTGGTTGCTAACTGACAACATGCGAAGGCGACCCTTGACAACCATCGTATAGAGCCATTCTAATCTGCTAATTATAGAAAATCAAGAGAAAACACTAATAAAATACTAGAATGTCTTACAACCCTTGTGATTGTATACGGCAGTTAATTCTTTGCAGCATAATGAGGAAAAAAGTAACCGAAGAGCAAGTAAACAAGCTCATTGTTTCTCTGTAAACTAATATAACAACTGGTGTCTACCAAGATGGCCTTGTAAAAACTACAATCCCTTTGAAGTTTAGATGTATTTAGACAAACGTATAAATAATCGATCTAATTTACTACATACGCATCTAACGACGCATACTTGAAAACAGCCATGCCGTTATGTTTTTATTTGTACTACGAGATGATCATTCGATCAATGTGGCTCACTTATCTAGAGAACGGTAAGAATTACAAAATGGATGTATAACAATATGATTTCTCAGTAGGCTCAACGAGCACATTGTGGTGCATTCTTAAGTACTCTGTCGAGATCTCAACACAAAATTTAGTTTTCCACAAGCAAGTTCGAAGTTCACTGCATTCGACAGGATTCTAAAGCCACTGTCAGCGTTTTTTTGGGTTTATTCGAAACTTTTGACCAGTCTTTGGTCATCATTGTCCCAAAATCAATTCCTCTCGCTATGGCAACATTAAGTAAATCTGTCATCTTAATCCAAAAGCAACGCTTGCGTAAAAAATATTTTTTTGCATTTCAACCATTATGCATGTGCCGAACAATTACGTTACAATAATTTCTGATAAAACATATTGAAATCTTCGAAAATATTAAACAGTCCAAAAATTTCAAATAATACCACTTTTTTTCAATATTTTCTTAGAACGTATCGTTTTAATACATAGAGAATGGCCAAAAGAGTCAATTTCTAAAAGTGACTAAAGAAAATGACGAGTTCGCTAAAACAGGCTAATATTCGGTATATGTGGGAGAGTGATCTAAGTAAACGTCTCGCGGTTTCAGGTCCAGGTGCTATAGCGAAGCATTGCTTCAGATGAAATACGTGTATATGGGCTACTAAAAAGAAGTCAAAGCCATCTAATATGGCCAGAGTTTTACATGCACTTCAAGGTAATTGCATATATAGTCAAATGATGGTCAAAAATACCAAAAAATTCAAATAAATCGAAAACGTCATAGACAAATGAAGCCGCGATTTCGCTTCAAATTAGAAGGCATATCAAATAGGGTTCATTTGAGATCTCCGTCCCATAGGGAATCCCCCTGAGAGGAAATCATTCGATGCAGTAACTATTAAACTTGCTGGATAACCATATTCGTCCAGGACATAGCTAAATTTAGATAACTACCTAACAGAATTAGCATGGTCTATTCTGAAAAATAATACAAAAGTTGCCGTAATTTCATTGTCGAACCTGAACGGATACTGCTGATCGAAATTATAAGCTGTCGTAGCAGTCACCCCAGCGAGGTCAAGAAGAACTGAAGGCAGGGATAAACCTGTAGCTGAAGCAGCTGAAATAATCTTCACGATCTGAGGTAGCTTCACCAATGCCCCGCCTACGACCATTGCATAGCCGAGACATTTTGCTAAAACCATCTTCAGACATTGCACTGAAAGAAACATTTAGGAAAAATTTAACTCAGAGCTGTCTTTTAGATCACTCGGTAGGGATCTGCTCATTTAAGCGATATATAAAGCATATATGAACTGATTGGTCTAGACAATGGAAGAAAGGGAAATTGGAGTTTTGGTTGATTTGTACTGATCTACTAAATCGGCACTTTCAAATTATCCTTCTATTATATTTTTCCCTTTGACTACTATAATATTTGGACGGTATTCGGAGCTCAAAAATTTCAAATTATCGCGCGTGTCGCTCAGAATGTGACGACATTGTATTTCGACACGTGAATGATGTATGCAGGCAAATGTAATCACCTCCAGTTTTCTAGACTGATTAGACAGATACAAAGTCAGCGAAATCACA